>NC_040887.2:16098210-16398210 GCF_900634795.4 Betta splendens | reverse complement strand
TAGATGTATTAACAGAGTTTAAACACTTTGTTAAGGTGTTAAGGTGCTGAGCTTCTAATACTGGTATTAGCTAGTTAAATCCTAGTACAGTAGTGGTAATACTAGATGGGGACGGTGCATTACTGATTAAATGAGGAAGGAGGAAGACTGAAGCAGTCTAGAGCTGCAGCTGTGTCTGTCAGTATGGACAACCCTTGAGAACCTTTGCCTCAATAAAGTTTGAACTTCAGTTTCAAACTTTCATCTTCCAGTTTAAGAAGATGAGACCTTCTTGAAAATGCCTTTGTGTGTGTGTGTGTGTGTGTGTGTGTGTGTACTCGCATTGAAGTAAGAACCAAAATATGTATTTTCTTCAAATGAGGACATTTTAATGGATTGGAGCAAAGGTTAGGCATCTGTCTTTAGTTGTGAGGTTAGGGTAAGGGGCTAAGGAAGACATTGACATTATGTCAATGGATGACCACATAAGTGAGTGTGTGTGTGTGTGTGTGTGTGTGTGTGTGTGTGTGTGTGTGTGTGTGTGTGTGTGTGTGTGTGTGTGTGTGTGTGTGTGTGTGTGTGTGTGTGTGTGTGAATAAAGATTTTATGTGCTTAATTTATTATTTTCACATCTCACATTGTCTCACATTGTTTCCTAGGTTCTGAACAGTCCAAACAGATCATCTTTGCTCCCAGTGTGGAGCCAACATTCGTCAACGTTCCCCAGAATAATTTTGTGGAACCTTTTGTTCTGAACCCGGGAACGTGGACTGTGGTTATAGAGGCTGAGGGCGTCTCCTTGGTAAGACACACGCAGGACACTACTCATGTTGCTGCAGGCCTTGGCCTCCACAGACTGACAGTAAGCTATTTGTCCTCAGGATTACTTGGTCCTGCTGCCCAGTGCCTACTATGAAGCTCCCATCCTGCAGATCCGAGTGACGGAGCCCTGCACCTACAGCTCAGTGCCGGACACCAATCAGAAGTAACACACCACGTCCACATCAATGTCTTGTGTTTGCATGACCATCTAGATCTGCAGGCTAATGTACACCACCTTTGTGTGCAGCTGTCTGCTGTACAGGTATCTGTCTCTAGACTCCTTTCCTTTCATCTCTGGCAATGATGCCAACTGCCGCAGCGATAACCATCTGCCTCGCCCCTGCCCCACTGAGAAGGTGACCCCGCGCCATCCTGACATGGCAGTCTGTAGTGGCCACGATGTAAGAAGGCAACACACAATGAGACGGTGCATCGTGCCGTGTGTCCAAAGGTCTATAACCCTGTTTCTCCTGTGCAGATTAGCATCGAGCTGCGCCACAGAGTGTCAGCTCCGGGTGACTACGTTGTGGTGGTTGAGTACGCCAGCGAGGAAGAGTTCCCTCAAACTCTGTCTGTGGCCGTCAACGCGCCGAGAGCACGATCACATCATCGCGTCACCCTGCTGCACTGCAAGTACAGGTATGAACAGCCTGCTTTGGTACTGTGCTCACATATGAACACTGCTCATGGCTTCACGTGTGCGTTTGTGCAGCTTCCTGTGTCGCGTTGTGGCTGTTGACGTACACAACAGAGTAGCCATCTTCTCTCTTCCTGCTGACACGGAGCTGCAGCTCATCTCAGACCAGGCTTCCTTTTTTTTGGTGAGAACTGCACCCACATCACACGATCACACTAAGGTACGAGTTCAAAACACAAGCTGATTTCTCCGCAGCACAAAGTGTACTTGGTGCCTAAGGAACAGTTTGCTATGGAGTATGTGGAGCCTAGAGTCTACTGCATCAGCGCTCATGGGCAGTTTTCCCCTGATAGGTAAAGTAGCATACTGTATGAAGCCTTCGGTAGATACTGGCATCCTCACTAAAGCATTTTCCTTTTGTCCCAGTTCGTCCTGTGTCCCGTCGCGCTTCCAGACCCCGTCAGACTCGCTGGTTCTGAAGGAAGGCCAGAGCTCCTCCATGCAGGAGCTTATCATGGCTCCTCCTCCCTCACAGCAGAGCGCCAGGCAGGCGTGGACCGGAGGGGACCGACCTCCACACGGAGCAGACAACAGCGACCACGTCAGGCTGGACTCACTGCAGGTGCCTCATACACAGCAGAAGGCCGAGGGCACATTAATACATGTGCCACTTTGGTTGGACTCAGTGATGCATTATAAGCTATGGAAGGTTGTGGGTCAGCTGCTGTAACCTTATTAGATTTAGAAATTCACTGGTTGCTGGATCAATCAAGGCGTCTGAGCCAACAAAATAAAGAAATAAACACCTGTTATTAGAAACAGACAAGAACGATCAAAGCTAAAATTCTTTGTCCTGTCGTCACCCAGAATGCAGCAGTGTACTCGACCCGGGTCCACACCCTGGGCCGTTACGTCTTCATCTTCCACTATCATCAGCCCCTCCACCCCACCTTCCACGTGCAGGTTTACATCAACGGAGGGCGCATCTGGCACGGTAGTAGTAATTCTGGCGTGTGGTGAGACGGAGTTGGACTGTGTGATTCCTGCTGACGGTTGTTACTGCTCTGCTTTAGGTCACACCAACGCCTCCTTCTGCCCGCATGCTTATGGCTGCCGTAATGTACTGGTCTCTGAGAACCAGATCATTTTAGACGTGACCGACCATGAAGTGTTCCTCACCGTGCAGATACCTGCAGCCAGGACCCTGTGGCTCGTACGTTTTTGACTCTCACAGGCTCGTCCTTTGGCTCCTGCCGCCTTCGGTCGTTGCTCATGTTGTGTCTGTGCAGGATTATGTGCTGGTTGTGCCTGAGTCGAGCTACAGCTCAAGTTACCTGAACGAAGAGCCTCTGGACAAATCGTATGACTTCATCAGCAACTGTGGCCAAAACAGCTTCTACATCAAGTCAGTGTCAATATGTGAAACTACTACAGCTGCTGTGCCTTTGAAGCACCAGTTAAATGGGTTTCCTCACCCCGTTCCCAGTCCCGCCACCGCCTCCCCAGTCTGCCTCAGCTCGGCTGTGTCGCTGTCGGCTTTCTTCAATAACGGAGCGCTGCCCTGCGCCTGCCATGAGGTCGGCGCTGAGAGCGACACCTGCGAGCCGTTTGGTGGCCAGTGTCGCTGTCGGCCGTACGTGATCGGTCGAGACTGCTCCATGTGCGCCACGGGCTTCTGGGGATTCCCCAACTGCAGACGTGAGTTTCTGGCAGACTCACAAATGATTCCTAGAACTCCCAGCAGATGCAGTACATGAGTGTGAAATTCTTATATTAATTGTTTTCTAAAAATTATTTTATACGTTAATACTTTACAAGAAAGCAACCCCTGTCCTGCCCCTTTTCTCCGGCAGCCTGTAACTGCGGCACACGGTTGTGTGAACCCGTGACTGGTGACTGCATCTGTCCTCCGAGGACGCTGCGCCCCGAGTGCACTCAGTGTGAGCCCCAGACCTTTGGCTGCCACCCGGTGGTGGGCTGTGAGGTCTGCAACTGCTCCCGACCCGGCGTGCTCGTCCCCGAGGGCAGCTGTGACACGCTCAGCGGCCAGTGCAGGCAAGACACTGGAGACCATGATTTACCTGCTGCTTAGCAAACTGCCTATTAACATGTTGGCCTGTTCAGACGGTCCAGTTCTCAAATGTCAAGCTTCTGTTTGGAAATAGAATATTGTGAGCTATATATATTTGATACTATGAATTTTCTGTTACTATATAATACTACTAAGAAAATATCCTTTTAATTGACGGACAATTATTTTTCATTTATCAAAGATACATGTCTTTGATAAATTGGGTTGATTGAAGACCCTAAATTGCCCGTAGATATGGGTGCGAGAGTGTGTGTTTGTTTTTGTCACAGATCCCAGGAAGCAATTAGCCTAACTTTCCAAAATAAATACTGTATGCTTTAAAATTACACAACAAATGAGACACACACACACACACACACTAGAGTCTGAAACTGCTCATTGGTGTGGTCTCTGCAAACAGAGAGAAATGATTGAACAACTTCAAACACTGTCTCTGATCTGAGGGAGTCAGAGTTAATGCTGGAAGAACTGAGTCACTGGTGAGGGTGTATTTGTTAACAGTGCTCATGGCCTGCTCAACAGAAGTTGGGGTGGCAGCGGCTCAAGAGTTGGAATCATGCTTCCATTCTTGGCTGCCTTGAGTCATGTGGCAGTGTCCTTGGGCAAGACACTGAGCCACAAGGAGCCCCCCCCCGGTGTCATAAGCTGCATCTGTCACCAAGTAAATGTGAATACAGCAGCAAGGTAGAGAAACAGAGACAAACTAGCACCATTTGCCATTTGTTCTTGGGTTTTTTCAGATGTAAGAACAACATTGTTGGGCGTCAGTGTGATCGCTGTGCTCCTGGTTTCTATGGTTACCCAAACTGTCGGCCGTGTAACTGCAACGATGCTGGAACTGAGGAGGGAGTGTGCGATGCTTTCACAGGACAGTGTTTGTGCAAGGTGACACACACACACACACACACACACACACACACACACACACACACACACACACACACACACACACACACACACACACACACACACACACACACACACACACACACTTCCCTTGAAGTGAGGACCTCCATTGACATAATGCCTCCCTAGCCCTTTACCCTAACCATCACAACTAAAGGCAGACATCTAACCTTTGCTCTAATCTGAACCAAAACTCAATTCTATCCTCAGCACTAAAATCACGTCAGACTTCAAAGAAGGTCTGTTTGACAGGTCAAAGACTTGTCTGTTTTGACAGGTCTTTGTCAAAATGTCCTCACTTTGTCAAAATGTCCTCACTCTTTTTGGTTCTCACACACCCACACATACAGGTTCTCCTAACTATGTGTGTTCTAACGTGTTGTAGGAGAATGTCCAGGGTTCTCACTGTGACCAGTGCAAAGCTGGTACGTTCCACTTGGACCCGACCAACCCCAAAGGCTGCACCAGCTGCTTCTGTTTCGGGGCGACCGACCGCTGCCGCAGCTCTGACAAGAGGCGCACGGAGGTACTTTTAAGCATTTACACAAAGCTTTTCGCTTGTTCTCTAGTTAACCGATCAAAAAGGTTGCAAAGTGGACAGTATGTTACAAGCCTTAACTGACTCAGTATGGGTCCACATACAGTACCTGTATGGCATTGCGCAGCATCTGCGGATCACTACAGGTTCTCGTCTATATATTTGTATTAGTCCTTCTCAAAGGTTCTCCTCCTGTAGATCATGGACATGGAGGGTTGGGTCTTGCTGGGAGCAGACCGACAGGAAGTACTGGTAACTGTGTATCCTGGTCAAGACCTTGTGGAGGCTGACCTGAGTGACGTACCTGATGTCTACCAGGATCTCCACTGGCACGCACCAAAAGCATACCTGGGAGACAAAGTAAGATCTGAACTTTAAAGGTGGTTGGACAATACCACTGCACCAGTAACCAGTCACCTTAAGGCTAAGAAGGATTCGTCTTTCATTATGTTCATCTGTGCTGCTGTTAATGTTTTACTACTGTTTACAAAATGTACAGCTTTATCTCAGGCTTCTCATCTACTAATACATCTGACACAAAGAGTAGCTGCTCTATGAAATTGCATTCCCCTCATTTTTCCCAGATATGTCTCTTTATGAACTGTACGGGTTTCATGTTTGTTTTCTAGCATGAATCTTGGGTTGAAATTTTGGACATGCTGAGGCATGGCTTCATAAACCAGCTTCAAACCTATATCATTAACACACAAAACCAGCATTGTACCTTCGATCTATACAACACAGGCCTTGTATGGATTAGACCGCTGTCTATTTAATACTGTAATTGAATTTAAACTTATCTGCATGTGGATGACATTACAAGCTTGCTCTGTGGGATTTGTTAGCTTTAATTGTGTAAGGGTTTACAGCTTCCTTGAAACAACACAGTGTGAATGTGCCCCATTAGCATATTTGTGTCTGTTTGTGAGTTGTCTGCCTTGTATTTGGTTTCATCCGTTAGGTTTCTTTAACGTCTATCTGTTTCTCCAGGTCTCATCCTATGGGGGTAATCTGAGGTACCGGCTCCACACTCAGACCATGAGAGGCGACGCGTTCCCACTGCCAGCGGAAGCCTCCAGGCCAGACATCATCCTCAAGGTGCAAACACACCTAATGGAGCACTACACCCCTGTTGTGCTACTGTAACACACATGTTCACACTTTTATGATTCCTCTGTTTTTTCCACCTGCAGGGAAACCAGATGACCCTGGTGTTCCTAGAGAGAGAGTACTCGTCACCCGAGAAGCCTCATCTAGGAATAGTTCATATGGTGGAGGTAAACCACCTTATGATGACGCCACGTAGTCCTGCTGTTCAATGGTCTCCTTCTACGCTAGGTTCTGACTCCGTCAACTCAGTGATATACTGTACTTCAGCCAATGCTTGGTCTATGTAGCATTCAGGTCCATTTATAACATGGACCAGAAGAACACAGGGAACATTCTGTTCTAGAATAGTAACATCAAAGTCCATTGACTATTTTCTCTTTTCTTGTATTATAAAGTTGCTTCCTGCTGTGATGTCAGAAAGACAACAAACTGGTTCTGTTTACTTCAGTAATCTTATTAGATCCACCCAACCAGAGCTACATCAGACCAATCCAACAGTGCTGGAATAAATAGTCCATCACGCTGCTTTTGTTGGGTTTTAGAAATGTGTTGGTGTCAAAGTCTGAACTCATTGGACCTCACTTAAAGGCGTCATCCTCCTCACAGGGAAGCTTTCGTCATGCTCAGACCGGGAACCAGGTGTCACGTGAGGAGTTGATGATGGTTCTGGTTGGCCTGGAGTCTTTGCAGATCAGAGCTCTGCACTCCCAGTCCGCCCATGCGGTGTCGCTTCGTGGTGCGGTGCTGGAAGGTGCCGAGATCTTGCCCTCTGGTCGCCATGCCAACAATGTGGAGATCTGCATGTGTCCCGCCAACTACCTGGGAGACTCGTGTCAGGTAAGGAACCACATCAGCTGATACCTCAGTTGCAGTGTTGCACTGATAATCCTCTGTCCTTCACCTGTATAGCTGCACTCATCCTAAAAGTAGCCGTAGCTCTCTGCTCGTGTTCCAAACTGCACAAAGACTGAGTCCTCTGTTCCTGAGGTGGATTCTTCCATCCTGGACAAAGGAGAGCTCCCTTCCAACCAGCCACAATCAGTCTTTTCAGATTTTCTGCATAGGTCATGTACTTCCATCATGTGATTAGCCAAAAGTGAACTCAGTTTATTAGTTTTTTTACTGAATGGTTGCAAAGAAATCTGATGGTCTTTTTTTTATTCACATAAATACATAAGCCATAATACGTTCAGTGGAAATCACTTGTGTGTGTAATCTTTTATATGATTTACTTAACTTGAAAAGATCAAAGGACGTGCCTTTCCTCTGCTCTGCTTGTCTAATACTGTTCTTCTTTCTCTCTTCTCCTGTTAACACTTCTCTCAGACACTGATTTTGATCTGGATCCTCTTCAGCTTTATTCATGACCTACACCTGTACAGGCTTCTTTGTCTAGTCTTCGAACATAATTTTAATTTATCTGAGGTGTAAATGCTCAAACTGCTTTTCACAGTGTTCATCCTTATTCTTCTCTCCACCTTTGGGCTCTCTGTCATCACATCATATATAACACCCAAGTTTCTGGGTCATAGGGTATATATTTTCAAAATTGTATGGCCACAATTAGTTTTTGTTTGTACAATTAACATTGTTGTGAGTAAAGATTTTTCAAAAACACACGTTGTGTATCAAATGCAGTAAATAATATAATAAATAATGTATTAAACAAAATAATATGGCAAAAAGGTTATTGTGTTAGAAGAGTACAGTACATTACAACTGGGGATGAAGATACTTTTACAAGAAACTAAATCTTGGGCAATTTTTATTGATCCAAGTAGTCTATCTGTAAAAATAGACTAATTCTGATGTTTGTCTCCTCATGGCAGAAATGTGCACCGGGCTACTATAGAGACACTATTGGCCTGTTTCTGGGGAAGTGTGTTCCCTGCAGCTGTAATGGACACTCTGATCACTGTCTGGACGGATCAGGAATCTGCAAGGTAGAGTCCCTGTCACCTGTTAGTTCTCTGGCTTTTATAGATTTCCCTTTATTTATTTTCTTTATCTCTGCAAAAAAGAACTGTCAACATAACACAATTGGTGACCACTGTGAAAGATGCCAGGGTGGTTTCCTTGGCAACAACAGTCTTGATGGACAGGCAGTGTCCTGCTCCAGCTGCCCCTGCCCCCTTAGGGTCCCGTCCAACAAGTCAGTACTTTTTCATTTTGTCTTTCTTCCAGACCCACATTTCTTTTTGACTCTGTCATGAGTATATATTATATGTTATGTGTTATATAATAATATACACAAATCAATGCACTTGTTTCTTTTTCTGTGTGTAGTTTTGCAGAGGGTTGTTTGCAGAAAAATGACAGGATGCAGTGTCTGTGCATGCCGGGTTATGCTGGCCCTCACTGTGAAAGGTAAAGTAAAGTGGTAGGAATCCTTGAGGATTCTCTACATAACCTGCAAATTTTTAAATGTAATGTTTTAATAAATAGATGATTTATGATTTATAAATAGATGGTGTTTGTAAAAATTCAATTAACGTACCCCATTATTACCTACATGTACGTAGATGCGCCCCTGGTTTCTATGGCAACCCCATGGTGCTCGGCAGCAGTTGTCAGCTGTGCCATTGCAACGACAACACGGACCCCAACATGCTGTTCATAGATTGTCACCCTCTAACCGGAGAGTGTCTGAGCTGCATGCACAACACAGCTGGACCTCACTGTGACATCTGCGCACCAGGTTACTATGGCGATGCCATCACTGCCAAAAACTGCACCAGTAAGTAACCTTCAAGCTCCAAAGCTGGATCAGAAGTTTTTACTGATGGGCAGGTTAGACAGAGCTCATCTGATCAGACATTTAGACACAAATTTTTATGTATGTTAAGTATGATTTGTTGATTCACCAACCAACTAAAAGGTATTATTTGTTTTTGTCGCAGAATGTGACTGCTCTCTATGTGGCACTGAGTCATGTGACCCTCACACTGGACGCTGTCTCTGTAAGCCAGGAGTCACCGGAGCCCATTGCGATCGCTGCAGGGTACAGTAGGAGTCTGTCTTCCTTTTATACACCTCACAGCCTTGGAGCATGAGCGTGTGTGACCCCTGGATCCACCCAGGACCTTGTCCAGCTGTCACGTTTAAAATGACCTCGAGCTTACTTTTGGTTGATAGGACGGCTCATTTGGGTTCGACTCGTGCACGGGCTGTCGTCAGTGCGACTGCAATGCCTCTGCAGCGCTGGTCCAGCCGTGCGACCCCAGGAGTGGTCAGTGTGCTTGCCAGCCCGGAACCAATGGTCCCAGCTGCAAACATTGTGCACCGGGATACTGGGACTACGGACGCAATGGATGCAAGAGTGGGTGACCTTAGCATTTTGTATATGCTATACTGTATACTACAGGTTCTTGACTCTTGACTACTAATTGTGTATTGTGTTGCCAGTTTGACATACATGTTGGACGACATTACAGTACATCTATGTAGTAGTTTTGGCAATAGCATCATGCTGGTAGAACTGTGCCTACTGTACAGTATGTACTGTACCAGCATTCTTACTGGTATACTACTTTTATATTGTATAATACTTTTATCTAATTATGGTCCATGTGTTTGTTTATCACCTCCAGAGTGTAACTGTAGAGGAGGTCAGTGTGACCCTCGCACAGGAGAGTGTCGCTGTCCTGACGGGATGACGGGAAAACAGTGCGACAGCTGCCTCCAGAAATACAGTGTTCCTGTAGAGCACCACCATGAAATGCACTGTGAACGTAAGGAAGCTTGCTTCTATTGTAGCTTGACAACAGCTGTAAAACATGTTTTCAATCAAGTGCAACAACAGAAAAAATAATTGGTGTTTTTGCCTGTTTTCAATGCAGCGTGTGACAGTTGTGTCATCGTCTTGTTGACGGATCTCGAAAAGCTGGACGGTGAATTTCACCTAGCGGCCAGTCAGCTGCACAGCCTTAATGCCAGCTCAATGGCCTGGGCTCAGCTCCGCAATCTCAACACGTTTGTGGAGGACATCGCTGTGAGTGATATGTGGACTTATGCCTGACATGCTCTAGCCTGTAATCTAACCTAACGCTGGTGGTTTATTCCCTTTCCAATGGTTCTAGAGAGCCATAGAGAACTACAACAGTACCCTGGATGAGAGCAGCAGTCGAGCTGACACTCTGGATGGTGACATTACAACTATCAGTGACGACATTGATCAACTGCAGGACAAGGTGTGGAGACAGATGCTACCAGGATTCATGTCAAATAATATGGGTTTAAATTTCATAAACCTTCATTCAGGAATTGGATGTGAATCAACGTCACAGACAAAATAAAAAAATGCTGCATGACCAACCATTCACTATTAGAGTTAAGATGTACTAACATCAGACTTTAAACTCAAATCTTTGAGTTTAAGGTCATTGGGAGGGTTATTGCACAGTAAAACAGTAGACACAGTTTTTGCCTGCTGCTTGGTGTTTCAGGCAGAAGCGATGGCTAACAGGGCTGATGACCTGAGTAACCGGACCACTGACACACACCTAAGGGCACAAAACCTGCTGTCCTTCATCAGCAACGTAACCATGGACATAAACGGTTGGACACAGGACTACATTACATTCATATCACAATAAGCACATGTCACTTTCTGACCCTGATCTTTGGCTTTTCTATAGAGATGTTGCTGATGGCAAACAGATCGTCACAGAATGACACCGAGGATGAAGAGGACAGCGATAAACGGGAGTCGATGATGAGGCAGGCCCAGGCCATGCTGAGGGAGATGAGGTACCGGAGCTGTGCAGGACAGAAGAAACTGGCCGACAAAGAGAAAATGGAAGCAGAAAAATGTAGGTTGCAGAAAAACCTGTGGGCCCTTCCTGCTCTAACCTCCATCGTACTCCACATGTAGCAGAGGTGTATTAATGTTAATAAAGCACTGCTTAAATATAGTGTAGACTTGACCTCATCCTTCCTTTGTGTCTGCCTAGTGTTGGATCGTGTTACCAAGGAGCTAGCAAGCCGCCAAGAAGAGAACAATGACTTGGCCAAGGCCATCAGAGATCGTCTGGTCCAGTTTCACTCGGACATGATGGACCTTCGAGATGCCCTTAATGAAGCAGTAAACAACACGGCCACAGCTGCTGAGATCAACAGTATCAACGAGAAAAGCCTGGAGGACGCGAAGGTGAGCTGGAGGCTGAAGAGAGCTGTTCAGTGTAAAGCAAAGAGCGTTTCATAGTCTGCTGATTCTGTCTCTCAGAGGAGCATAGAAGATTTGCTGTCCAAGCAGAAGGAGGTGAATGACCAGCTAAATATGGCAGAAGAGGACATTGCTCAGGTCAACGACGTTCTGACGATGCTACACGACACCAAAGAGGTTAGAACAAACACAGTTACTGAAACCAGTGTGAAGCAAGTTCCATTCCCGTTTTTACCCTTTAGTTTTAATCTGAAGTCACAGCTGCTCTATACGTCTAGCTAGGAGATGCATCACAGCACCACTGTAGGAATGAACTGAATGCAGGTATTTGCACCCAAGGCTGTTTTTTACCAGTTAACACTGGTAATCGCACTTACTTCGCTGGGGTGAAAGTCGAGCATGTTTCACTCTGAGCTATGGGAATTCATAAGTCACATGTGTTTAACTCGTCCACAGGATCAGAGTAAGGGAAAGCGAACAGTTAGGACTTGCTGCCAGTTAAGAAGTACAGTATCACATATTTGCATATTTAAAGGTTGACTCCAGTACAGACTACTACATTACGTTATTTGGAATGATATAAATTACGTAATGATTCAGTTGGAATCATGGATGATGGAATAAAAAAGACAAATCTGATGGTTAGTTTTCTGTAAAAGCGTATTTCTCTAATTCGTTTGTAGCAGCATATTGATTCTGAGAACATGTGGTTGTTTGTGTTCTGTTCTGTTCACACAACGCTTCCTTGTGTTGTCAGGAGTATGAGAAGTTGGCCGCCCAGCTGGACGGCGCCAGGGGGCCGCTCGCCAAGAAGGTGCAAAACTTTTCTGGGATGAATAACACAAAACATCTGGTGGAGATGGCTGAGGAACACGCTGAAATGCTCAACGCTTTAGCCATGAACCTGTCCAGGTAAAAAAGGAGTTGCTCATTGTAAATCTGCCTCACGTGATCCACGTTAGTGATTAAGATTGTAGTAAGCCCGTGTAACTGTCTAACTTCATCGTTACCTTTTCCAACAGTTTGATTGCAGAAACCAAGAAGGACGGAACTGTAGATGTGACACAAGCCTACAACAAAATCATCAGCAGCATCGAGGAGGCAGAGGCGGCAGCCAAGATGGCCGACAAGGCTGCCAACGCGTCTCTGGAGGTATAAGACATGCACAGATGTCCCAGTTAAAACCATATTTGGTGTCATTAGTATCACTTTTTGGTCAGTAGTATTGGTCTGTAATGCGGTGGTGTGTGGCTGTTTTAGAACATAAAGGACCAAGATTTAGCTCAGATTGCTGAGTCTTTGAGGAATCGCAGCATGGAGCTGAAGGATGAAGCTGAAAACCTGGATGATGAACTTAATGGTGAAGATCGTTACATAATGTTTATCTATTGTCGTAACATGTGTTGTTTAATCCTCCAGTCAAATCATTTGTATTTATTGTGTTTTCCTGCTGCACAGATCTGAAACCTCAGCTGGAAGATGCTCAGCGACAGCTGATTGAAACCAAGAACAAACAGGCTCAGGTGAAGAAGAACCTGAACGCAATCCAGAACAATCTCAGCATCACTACAAGTATGTACAAGAAATACACAGTGGCATCCTGCTGCTCTGCACTGAAGGAAGTCAAAGAGCTGATTTCATTTATACTGTTTTTTTTGTAACGAAAAGATGTGAGTCTAGAGATTGACGAGGCGAAGCAAACAGCTGAGTTGGCAAACACCACAGCCACCCAGGTCAACGATGCCCTGAAGCCCATTAAAGAACAGCTGGACCAGTGGCAGCAGACCTACAGGGACACTAACATCACCAACGATGACATCAGCAAGGCTCTAATGGAGGCCAACAAAACTGGTAGAAGCTTACTTGATATTCATACAGATGTACTTCAAAAGATAAAAAATAATCTTTTGACCAGTACTGGTCCATGGGTCAATTGGTATCGGGCCGTGAAAGAATACTTAGCTGACATTATTTCCTTTTTATTTAACAATGTTTTATTGTGGAGGATTAAATCTGCTAAATCCGTCTCAGACTTACCTACAACCGCTACCTTCTTAAACGGGCTCCTCCGACAGACAATACCAGGAGTCCTACCTGAAAACATACACATGGATTCACATTAATTATTAGATTTAGAAAATGCCAGTTTTTATGCCTGTCATATAATTTTTTTGTAATTTTGTTTCGGCACACCGTAAAGACCGGTCCGTGAAACTATTGTGTGACATGAAACTGGTCCGTGGTGCAAAAAAGGTTGGGGACTGCTGCTTTAACAAGGTCTTTCCTCACTGTCTAGTACAAGAGCTGGCTACCTCTATTCCTACGCTCCTAACAAAGCTGGACCAACTACAGAATCAGTCCATTCAGATGCCGAACATCTCTGAAAACATCAACCGTATCAGACAGCTCATACAACAAGCGCGCAACACTGCCAGCAAGGTACGCACTTACCCTCTCACGGACAAGGCAGCAGGAAATCCAGCATCTTCTTATTGGTTGCTGCCTCTTCTCCATCCAGGTTAGCGTGTCTATGAAATTCAACGGGGCGTCTGCGGTCCAGGTTCGCACGCCTCGCAACGTTGCTGACCTGGCTGCCTACACCTCTCTGAAGTTCTACATCACTCTGTCTGCACCGGCCACGCAAGCCAACAACAGCCAGTTCGTTTTCTACCTTGGTAACAAGGATGTAAGCGTCGCTGCTGCAGCACAGAAGCCTTCTGCTCACCTTCATTTATCATCCTCTATTCATTTTGGTTCTATTCATATGGTTTTTTCTTTGTGGCACTTGCAGTCCAGTAAGGAATACCTGGGCATGGCGTTGGAGGGGAAGCGGCTCCGTTGGTACTTTAATGTCGGAGGAGAAACTGCTGATGTGCAAATGCCTGAAGATGTCCTGACGAATGAGAAGTTTAACAGTGTAGTGCTGGAAAGGTAACGCACACACACACACACACACACACACACAGATGTTACAGACGTTACCCGCATGTGTTTGTTGTTAGAGCTCATGTGTCATATCTGTTTGGAGGTAGAATCCTTCAGTACGGACAAATGTCCATGTCATCAGAAGTTAGTGGTGGGGGACAAAGTGTCACCAAAGCCAACGTGGAGGCTGTAGGAGACCAGGGGCTGCTGAACCTTTTGACTGACGATACCGTGTTCTACGTTGGAGGTTACCCAAGCTCATTCACAGTAAGTACATAGAGTATGTTTCACTTAATATTACTGACACCTCTGTAGTAGTGATAGTCATAAAACAGTCTTATTCTCTTTTCTTGCTCAGCCCCCTTCCCCACTCGCGCTGCCTTACTTCACAGGCTGCATGGAACTAGACACCTTAAATGAGGAGGTGCTCAGTCTGTACAACTTTGAAAACATCTTCAATCTCAACACCACAATAGAAAAACCTTGTGGCAGGTTGGTGACAGGTTTTTGTTCAGCTCCCTTCCCTCTTCTGTTTTCTATTAAGTACTAAAACCCATTTTTGTCATTGTCTGATATATTCAACATGTTTCACTTTAAACATTGATTTTTTGTAAATGATCTGATTGAATGAAACTAATGGAACCTAACAGATCAAAGCCGGTGTTGAGTCAGCCCTGGGTCAATGATGCAGCGTACTTCGATGGCAGTGGCTTCGCCGAGATCGACTATTCTGTTTATCAGGATCAGAGAAGCACTGCTCAGCGGTTTGAACAGGAAGTTAAACTTCTCTCAGACAAAGGAATCCTGCTCCTGCTGCAGAACGAGGTAGTCTAGGAATCCATTTACTAGCACAGCATTGTCTTTCTTTAATTCTTCTTTTTATTATGAATTGGGACTAATGTCTGCTTTATATTCAAAAAGAATTTTAGCTTTCAGTCCTCAAGTTACTTGGACCTTTACTGCATATGGTACATCTAGGTCCTCGTTAGAGAGAACCTGTCCTCTTTGTTTTTGTTAGTTACCAGAACATTTGAATATCAGTGAAAACTAGTTTCGCATTTTACAATGCTGTAGTTTGTGTTCTCAAAATACTGTAATTGTGTTATAAAGCTGTTTTCTGTCTGTTGTTGCTCATCAGAATCAGTTCCTGTGTCTGGCTGTGCTTAAAGGCAGATTGAAGGTTTTCTATGATTTCACTGGTGACATGATGGAGCTGGAGAACACACCAGATCTAAAGGTCAACGATGCCGAACCTAGAACTGTAAGTTTATGTGCTTGTATTTTAAGCAGCTAGACTTTGTGAAGGAGGTCATAATGTTTTACACATGCATTACAGCTTGTTTCAGTGAACTTTGATTCAACAGTGTCTGTGCGTGTCTGTCCTGTTGTTGTCACTGTGCAGATGGGCGTTATCATAGTGCGTTCAAGCCCGATGCGCCTTGTAGTCAGAAGCGTCCGCGACATCCTTTACAACCAGCAGTTCCCTGACATCCCTGTGTTCAGCAGTGTCTACTACCTGGGAGGAGTCCCACAGGGCCAGATGCCTGAAAAGTGAGTTTGTTTAGGTTATTAGGAAATCATCAAGTTTCATATCTGTGTCGCACGCACTGATGGACCTACGTTATGAGCTTTCCCAGAGACAAAGCGAACCACTCACCTAATAGATACAAACACAGGCGCAGTCAAACAATTGAGCTTTGTGTCTGCTAAATGTGGATGTTTGCCAACCACACACAAATCTGAGTGCAACCTTTCTTTCAGGCTGAAGGCGCTGTTTCCTAAGCAGGGCTCTCTGAAGGGCTGCTTCAGGAACATTAAGGTCTCCAGCTCCCATGTAGACCTGAAGACCATGAAAAGCTCCGGTGTCAGTTTCGGCTGTGATGGTGATCTGCTGGTAAGGAACTGCACCAGCCATGAAAAACTCACAATCCATGACGTTAAATGGCATATTTCTTTCGCAAAATGTCCCACAGATGTAAAATAAAAAACAAACAAATAAAACAAAACAATTTTTACAATGAAAAGCATTGCCTAGTGTAGCTTCCCAAACGTGACTGATTTGAAATGATTTGATGCTGTTCCTCCATCTTGATTTAGGTTTTAAACATAGAAAAAAAAGAGAATATTTTTAATATACTGTAATACATCATTTACAAAAGGTCAAAATAGAAGCTAATTCTTCTACAAGAACATAAAAATAAGATGTGTTAAGAGACAGGCAGCAAATGAAGACTATAGAAGTACTAACACACGGACGGTTTTAAAACAATGCATATATTAAAATGCTTACAGTCATCAAGAAGAAAAGGAAATCGAGCCAACAGACAAATAGAAGTCAGACAGCAGGAGCAATGAACTGACAAAGGGTTGAGTGCTGAGTACTCACAGTAACAGTCTATTCATCCCTGTGGGATAAGCACAGACTCCAGGAGGTGGTTGTGGCCAAGGTAAATGACTGAGACAAACAACGAAAATTACGAAATTAAAAGAAACAAAGCCAGAGGTTGTTACAGCTGGATTGCATCTGTACTGTACTGTAAGAAGGGACAGCAGTGTGAGTACTAATAAAGCAGAAATGCGCTGGAACCCGGACAATGTGGGCCACTTGTTTGGTTTTTTTAACTAAAGGTAAATAAGCGTTGGATCAATATTAGCACATATGAAATACTGGAACCTGTGTGTGGATGCAGGTGGCTCGTGAGGCTCATTTCACAGGTCAGAGCTACCTGGACTTCAATCTGACCAACATCCCCAGCATCAGCAACAATTTCTACGCCAGCTTCAGCTTCCGAACAGGCCAGAAGGAAGGACTCCTGTTCTACCATCATGATCAGGTCGGACAGTCTCAGACAGACACAACACGTGCTTAAGTTCAGCGTCTAAAGTCAAGTCAAATCAAGTAGGGTTTTATTGTCATTTCAATAATATACAGTGCAGCACACAGTGAAACGAAAAGGTTTCCCCAGGACCAAGGTGCTGTGTCAGACAACGTAACGTAACATATACATACTTTTAACTCTAAAACTAAAAACGAACTATAAATACACACAGTGACCTGTACAAGGAAACACAAGACAGAGACGAGGGGACAGTGGCGCTGCTTGTGTTGTGCAGAGATTGATTGTCTGTTATACGAGTTTTACACTTGGGAAAAGAGTCATTAAAGGCCCAACAGGGAGCTGAGCTTCTTAACTTTGGTTCGTCACAAGAATTTCAAACCTCAGCATTTTAGTCTTATTAGACCAGGATGTTGTTCATGGGGCTCGCTTTCTCCTGCCTTTATCTCTTGCATCTCACACTCTCCTGCATCCACAGGAAGGATTATGTCAGATGTTTTTGGACAAGGGTTATGTTGTGGTGAGAGCTGGCAACGATGCGGTTAGGACACAGAAGACGTACAATGACGACAACAGCCACAACATCGCCATTTACACCAACATCAATGGGTAGGATGTGATCAAGCCTCCAGACCTCTGGTCAAGCTCTGGTGTGTCCTAACCGTGTTCTCACTGCTTCAGGATACGTCTGTACGTTGATGACGTCCTGGAGAAAGTGCAGACCGTTGCTGCAGTCAGCACAGGCCATGACAGAAGCTTGCAAGGCCTCACCTTCCTGGGAGGAATGCCCAGCGACAGCCTCAAGAACCTCACCGGATGTATCAGCAACGTGTTCATCAGGAGGTGAGGAGGAGAGAAGCATGTGGCCATTCAGTCAGGCCCGCAGAAGGAAATACAGGAGCTGATGTGCATTATCTGGGTGTTTTTGTCTTCAGAGATAAAAGTCCTCAGATGGTTCTAAACCTGCTGAATGCTGATGAGAATGTTGACGTGCCGCTGACGTGTCCTACTGCCAAAAAACCTCAGCAGATTGTTGCTGCTCGTCCCAGAAGCGGCAGCAAACCCAAGGTAGTACAAACAGTCGCCCAAACATTCTGAGGAAATAGGAGTGACCAACTAAACACGTTCTTTGTTTCAGGGTAAGCAGAAGAAGCCCTTGAGATCTCAGAGTCGTAACATCAGGGGGTCGTGTCAGGCCGAGCTGTCGGACCAGGAGACTGGTGCAACACATTTTAGTGGCTCCACACTCAGCTACGAGAGATTCGACTCTCTGCCCAGGTCACTGTGAGTGTCAGAGGCTTTACTCCAACATGATGCTTCTCCCGTTAAATGTACTGCAAGGAAATGACAGTGAAATAGTCCAGAGGTGTATATACGTAAAACATAAACGTGTGTACTGTTAGTTGTTTAATCACTGTCTCGCTGTCTTCTCTGAAGGACCCACATCTCCATGGCAGTGAAGATCAACTCCTCTGATGGTTTCCTACTGTATGTGCCAGGCAGCAAACCCAGCAGAGCTGCGATGTCACTCAGCGTGTCAGGCGGCCACCTGCTGCTTTTGGTGGGTGGAGGGCAAAGGAAGGTCAGCCTGCGAAGCCGCAAGAAGCATGACGACAACCATTGGCACACGGTCAGTTCAGGTCACATGACTACACACCCAGCTTAGGAGTGTGTGTGGCTCATTTGCATATTAACTATATTAAAATATTAAAACTAAACACTTCCTATACATACACTGATCCGTCATCACATCCTGAAGTAAATATCGCTGATTATCCTTTTATCATGGCTTCTCAGCGTTGACGTTAGACACAGGGAACTGAGCCAAACTGTGATGCTAGAACGTCTAGAACTGCAGCTCTTGGCGGCGGTTGGTATCTATCACAAGGAAGGGACAAAGGTGAAAGGAGTCTGTGTGGGTTGATCCAAATGCTGAAAACATTCATGCTGCATCTGATAGAAAGTTATTACACAGAGCGTTTTGTGAAGCTCTATAGTTGTAGATAGAGTTCATGTGACCCCTGTCCAGCACAGACCAGCACTTTGGGCCATGTTCTTCTGTATGACTTTGGATCCATCCATTGTGATTTTACTGTGACCTCTACCTCCTTCCAAAGCATACTGTAGTCATGTGCTGATAGATGCTGTCCCTGTAGGCTGACAGTGGCTTCTTTCTAACATGTCCAGTGTTCTCCTGGGAGGCCAATCACCCTGGGCTTTTGTGATTACTTAGACGTACCCACTGCTCATTGTGTGATGTGTCATTCAGAGTCTAGGGGGGTTGTTACACACAAACCTTAAGTGAACCTCTACTTCTTTGTGTCTTCAGGTGTTTATAAAGCGGGAAGGAGACAGGATCAGTCTGGTCGTGGATGGGATCAGCGCTCAGTCTAAGAGAATCCTGGGAGACCTGACTCACCTCACTGGACCGTTGTATGTCGGCGGAGTCCCACCCTCACAGGTGCTAACACATGCTACACAATATGCAGCACAACATTTAAACAGGTTTTGTTATAGCAATTCATTACTTTCATTGATGTCTATGCCACATATTAATATGTCGTCCAGTAGTTAGGACAGATAGGTAGATTATTATAAACACACACAAAGCACCTGTATTCATGGGTTGTGATCATCATGTCCATATCATTGGTTCTCAACTTTAGGCCCCAGGTTCTGGTGGATTTGTGGGTTGCATCAGGAACCTGACCCTGAACAAAGACCTTGCAGGAGTCCCTGATTATAGTCAGGGGACGGTGCCGTGCTACCGGAGCCCACTGCAGCCTGGAGTGTACTTCGCTGCCCATGGAGGGATCATTGCGATAGGTAGTTATCATCACGTGAGTCACGTAGTGTCTTATTGTGAGGGTCCTGGCTATGCTGACTGACAGCCCCACTTGTCTCCCTGCAGAAGAGCCTTTGGTTTTGACTCGAGATCTTGAGATCCAGCTGGAGGTTCGACCTGTCTCTGACTCTGGACTGCTGTTGCATGCTGGGACATCACCTGGACAACACCTGACCCTGGTCTTCAGGCAGAGAGAAGTGAGAGCTTCTAATACTTACTCAAGAAGAGCTGTAGAGTAAATAAAGCTAAAACAAAACCCTCTGTGTGTGTGTGTGTGATGCAGGTGATGGTTTCAGTAAGCAGTGGCAAACATGAGCTGACGGTCTCGGTTACCTCTGGAGACTCTCTGTGCAACGGGCACTGGCACACAATCACCGGTGAGCTGGAGACCAAAAAATGATCTTGTGAACGTTTCACTGTGTTGTCGGCCTGTTGTAATGCGCTTGTGTTGTGTGTCTGTGTTTGTCCAGTGGTGAAGAAAAACAATGTTGTGGAGCTCCGTGTGGATGCAGCCAGTCAACAGAAGGTTGGGCCAAAACAGGGTCGCTCAGCAGTGGTCAAAGAGATCGTTTACCTTGGGGGGTTACCTGGTGAGTATGCGCACGCACGCACACACAAGCTACTGTATGTTGCAAAAACGTTTAAACACATGGGACAGTCGCTGAAGCTTCCAAATAACATTACTTCAAATACAAAGGTTGGAGAGAACACCTATTGTTGCTTCCAAATTGTTGACTCTCTGTCCACTGTCTTCACACTGTACGACAGTTTTAAAGGCACAAAAGCAATAACTTTTTTTTACTTTCTTGTTGCTTCTCTCTATGCACTAGACGGTGTTGTCGTTCCACATCTACCTGGCAACATGCCAGCCTTTCATGGCTGCATCCGCAAAGCAACGGTCAACCAAAGAGCAGCCGTGTTGTCCAGACCCCTGGCAGTGCACGGAGCCGTGGGGACACAGGGCTGCCCACACATGTAAACCCAGCACACAGTCTTAGCCTCATGTCCCCCAGCTACACAATACTGGTGGTGGGTGTCTTGTTACTGTAGCTTATTTAAAATCTATTAATATTTATTTGCATTTTCAATATTTGTATTTACTTTAATATTACTGGTTTGATTTGTGCTACAACAATGAAAATTGTCTCCATGTAAGAGATTCACTGATGCAAGTAGCTGGTACATGATATAATTTAGTTATAAAAGTTATTCATAAAAGATCCAACAATGACAGACACACTTCCTTTTTCAAAATAAATGTTAACTTGTTTTTTGGGTTAAAAACCAAATGTAAAACGGAGCGGTTGTTATTAGTACATAGTCACACAGACCCTAATCAATTATCTTGGAACATATGGTTTTCTACAGGTGTTAATCATCAACTTTTGTATTGACGCTCAATTTATACCTATTAGTCAGCATCCAGATCATAGTGAGTTTTTTTGGTAAACTTCAATTCAAGGGTGCTACCATTTGAAAGCCTCTTAACAGGTGTCACCTCAAGTCCAGGTTGCAGGAGCAACATTAAACATTACAGACAGGGTTCATTCACCTTTTTATAATTTTCTCATGGAATGTGTAAGCTGTCCTTCTTTATCACTCCCTGTCCCATGTGTATTTCAAAATAAAGTCTTCTCCCCATATACAAACTGATCCTAAGTGCTTATTACCTTTTTTAAAAGGAAAGAAAAAACCTTGAGGCCTAGAGTTTTTTTGTGCCAAAGGTTTATTATGAAGAGCACACACAGTATTCCTGCTCTGACAGGGTCTGTGATGCACTGCAAAAGAAACGTAGAAAGAAAACAAAGGCTCAGTCCCCTCAAACAAACATCTCTGCAGAGTCTAGGACAGTGTGGTCACAGTGAAAAACTTTGATTTGCTAACATTGTGAGATTATCCTGAGAGTTGTTTTGGTATTAAAAAAAGTTAAGACATTGGTGGAAGGATGCAGACAAACTGGAAAAAGGAAGCCAGATTTAATAAAGGAGTAGCCAGATACTTTAATCCAGACTCATGTCCTCGTCTTCATCTTTCTTCTTGTTGGAGTCTCCTTTTTTGGCCTGCATGGCTCTAGCAAATGCCTCCACGTCTGACAAGGACACAAAGGAGTAAAAAAAATAAATAAAAGAAGTATTTAAACAGATGAGTCAACCTCACTCACTTCTAAGTTTGTCTCATTTTCAGACTGGTTCTGAGAAAACTGGATAATGTCAAAGGATGACTGAATGCACTTCTATCTTGTTGCAATTACTTAAGCATTTAGGAAAACCAAGATTTTACAAGGTGGGTCCGTGCTCCTGTCCCATGCCTTTTGACGTTATTAATTTAATTATCAATGTTATAAAACTGCTATGAATTCAAAATGGTTTGAGGTTGTGGAGAAGCATCTCACCTCCTCTGTTAGCTGCATCCACAGCCTCTGCTGGCAAACCAAACTGACTCATCAGAGGTCCAAGCTGCCCGGAGGCCAGGGCACTGCTGAACATACTCATCGACTGAAAGAGAGAAAGGATAGATTCAATGTAGTCAAAATTGACCAGCTGCAAAGAGAATTCTTTGAAAGCATCACAATAGGTGTTGTGAAACTTCCAACTTAACAGCTACCGTTTCTCTCCTACCTGCTGGAACTGAGGTGAGCTAAGTGTGCTCTGGATCTCCTCAACACTCTGTGGTAAACTCTCCCCAGAGGGGAGAAAGGGCAGCAGTCTTTGCTGGACCTCGGCATTGGTCAGTATGGGAGCCATCATCTCTGGGGTGCACACACTTGCAAGGTCCACTAAAGAAGTAGTGGAGAGGTCCCATTCTGTCACTTTAGCTCAACAAAATCTTATCTTGTCCATTTCTTTACTCTGGTTCTAATTTTAACATTTGCATTTTTATTCTGATGGCGTTTTCACTATTGCTTTTCATAAAAATTGTTCCCTTTTCTTAAAATCTTAACTGTATGGCTGCCATAGCAGGATTTCTCCCATGCCTTCACTACATATTGTCTCTCACCTGCTGATCCCTGAGCAGCCGCTGATGCAGGAACATTCATGGTGGCAAGGATGCTCTGAAGGTCACTGAGTTGGATGGGCTGATGAGAGCCTGGGCTGGCACCAGAAGCTGAGGCCAATGGAGTCTGAGCTGAGGCTGCAAAAACACAATGTAAATTTAAGCTCAATGTCTAGTGTTAGTGCTTTTGTTCATCCACTTGTCTGATGTGGTTTACAGCTACGGGTCACATGTTACACATGTCGATAGCAGCTAAGCTATAGCTGAGCTTAGTGTTGGCTCCCACAGTTACAACTGATGCATCAAACATCTGCAACGCCAATTGTAGAATGAGTTCATATAGTGTCCAGCGGTTTCAAGTCAAGGGGAGGTGGGGCATAGGCCATGGGCCATGCTTGTGTGTTGCTGTAGTGTTTCCAAGCCACAAGCTTAGCTTTGCATAACTTGCAGGTTAACGTCTATAATATTTTATGCTCAGATGAAAAACTAGGATGCAACCTTTCTCCTGCTGCTGGTTGATCAGTTTTCTTTGCCATTTAGCCAGTTGCTGCGTTATTTTGCCGTCACGCTGCGCCATAAAATGAGCAGTCTAACTAATCCATAACAGAAAATCATTATCGATAATTTCAGTCATCGATTATTATTGCTAATATCATTTTATTGTTGAAGCCCTATTATTATTATAGATATAGTTTCATTAACACATCAACAAATTAATTAAGGTAATTAAGGCAGTACCTGGGGCTGAGGAAGCAGCACTAGTAGGTGCCACAGCTGAAGCAGCAGCAGCGGCAGCAGGGGTCACAGAGGTGGCAGGGGCCTGAGAGGAACTCTGTCTGGAGGCTCCACCTGATGAAGACGTAACTGCAGCTGACTGGCTACGAGAGCTTAGACTGAATGAGGCACAGAAGAGAGACAGTTTAATCAATGATTAGAGGAATAACAAGTGTTTTTTCAAAATACTATGTTCAGTTTTTTCAATCAATTATTGTGATCTATCTATATATACAGTGAATACAGAAAGTACTCAGACCCTCTTAAATTTTTCACTAATACTTTGCATTGATCCATTTACTAAAATATTTGAGGAAAATATTAACTTAATGTATGCACAGCATTCACAGCACAGCCCTGTATTGACAGAAAAACACAGAATTCTTAACATTTTTGCAGATTTATTAAAAAACTAAAACTGAAATATCACATGGTCATAAGTATTCAGAACCCTTTGTTCAGTATTTAGTAGAAGCACCCTTTGAGCTAATACAGCCGTGAGTCTTTGGTAATGATGCAACAGGTTTTTCACACTTGGATTTGGGCATCTTCTGCCATTCCTCCTTGCAGATCCTCCCCAGTTTTGTCAAGCTGGATGCTAAATGCTGGTGGGCAGTCATTTTCAGGTCTCTCCAGAGATGCTCATTTGGGTTTAAGTCAGGGCTGTGGCTGGGCCACAATGGAGTAGTTGTGAAGCCACTCCTTCGTTATTTTAGCTGTGTGCTTTGGGCCATTGTCTTGCTGGAGGATGAACCTTCGGCCCAGTCTCAGGTTCTGGGCATTTTGGAGAAGGTTTTCGTGCAGGATATCCCTTTTATCATCTTTCCCTCGAATGCAACCAGCCGTCCTGTCCCTGCAGCTGAAAAACATCCCCACAGCATGATGCTGTCACCGCCATGCTTCACTGTTGGAACTGTATTTGACAGGTGATGAGCAGTGCCTGGTTTTCTCCACATTCTTAGAATTAATGCCAAAATGTTCTACAGTCGTGGCCAAAAGTTCACACAAATATTATTTTTCACAAAGTTTGCTACTAAACTGCTTTTAGATCTTTGTTTCAGTTGTTTCTGTGATGTACTGAATATAATTACAAGAACTTCATATGTTTCAAAGGCTTTTATCGACAATTACATGACATTTATGCAAATAGGCAGTATTTGCAGTGTTGGCCTTTTTCAGGACCTCTGAAAGTCGACTGGGCATGCTCTCAATCAACGTCTGGGCCAAATTCTGACTGATAGCAACCCATTCTTTTATAATCACTTCTTGGAGTTTGTCAGAATTAGTGGGTTTTCATTTGTCCACCCGCCTCTTGAGGATTGACCACAAGTTCTCAATGGGATTAAGATCTGGGGAGTTTTCAGGTCATGGACCCAAAACTTCAACGTTTTGGCCCCCGTGCCAATTAGTTATCGCTTTGCCTTATGGCACGGTGCTCCCTCGTGCTGGAAAATGCATTGTTTTTCACCAAACTGTTGCTGGATTGTTGGAACGAGGTGCTGTTGGAGGGTGTTTTGGTACCATTCTTTAATCATGGTGGTGTTTTGGGGCAAAATTGTGAGTGAACCCCCTCCCTTGGATGAGAAGCAACCCTACACATGAATTGTCTCAGGATGCTTTACTGTTGACAT
The DNA here is from genome assembly GCF_900634795.4 of Betta splendens. Classification (NCBI taxonomy): domain Eukaryota; kingdom Metazoa; phylum Chordata; class Actinopteri; order Anabantiformes; family Osphronemidae; genus Betta; species Betta splendens. The sequence goes on along the minus strand of NC_040887.2, from coordinate 16,372,956 downwards.
GAAACAGGACTGATAGCTGGTAGCGTTTACCATTTCTTCTCCGGACAAGCCTTTTTCCAGATGCCCCAAACAATCGGAAAGAGGCTTCATCGGAGAATATGACTTTGCCCCAGTCCTCAGTGGTCCATTCACTATACTTTTTGCAGAAGATCAATCTGTCCCTGATGTTTTTTGGAGAGAAGTGGCTTCTTTGCTGCCCCTCTTGACACCAGGCAATCTTCTAACAGTCTTCGCCTCACTGTGCGTGCAGATGCGCTCACACCTGCCTGCTGCCATTCATGAGCAAGCTGGTGGCACTCCGATTCTGCAGCTGAATCCTCTTTAGGAGACGATTCTGGCGCTTGCTGGATTTTCTTGGACGCACTGAAGCCTCTTAACTAAAGAATTTGACCTCTTTCCTTGATATTCTTGATGATCCTATAAATTTTTGATTTAGGTGCAATCTTAGTAGCCACAATATCCTTGCCTATGAAGCCATTTTTATGATGACGACGATGGCTGCACGCGTTTCTTTGCAGGTCACCATGGCCAAGAATGGAAGAACAATGATTTCAAGCATCAGACTCCTTTTAACATGTCGAGTCTGCCATTCTAACCCAATCAGCCTGACATAATGATCTCTTGGTCATCCCGAATGTCTTCTATTTAGGGATTATTGAGGCCATTGTGCTCTTAGGAACCTTAAGTGCAGCAGAATTTTTTTGTAGTCTTGGCCAGATCTGTGCCTTCCCACAATTTTGTCTGAGATCTTTGGGCAGCTCCTTTAACCTCATGATTCTCATGCTCTGACATGCACTGTGAGCTGTAAGGTCATTTATACAGACACGTGTGTCGCTTTCCTAATTAGGTCCAATCAGTATAACCAAACATGGCTGGACTCAAATGAAGGTGTAGAACCATCTCAATGATGATCAGAAAAAATGGACAGCACCTGAGTTAAAAACTATACATGTCTGTATACTTATGACCAGTTATTTCAGTTGTTCTTTTTTAATAAATCTGCAAAAATGTCAAAAATTTGTTTTTCTGTAAATAGTGGGTGCTGTGTGTATTATTTTGTCATTAACAATTATTGACAAACTGAAGCTGCATGGTGTCTGTGTATAGTAAATACATTCTGTTTTTGTCTCACCTGGATGAAGAGCTGCTGGTAGCTTGTCCTCCACTTCCCAGCAAATTGGCCAGTCCTGGTCCAGCTAGAGCTCCTAGACCTACTTTGGCAAATGCATATATAAATCATATTTTGACATTTCTAAAAAATATGGTTCTTATAATTAAAAGAGAGCACAGACCAACACGATTAATTAACTAGGTGTAAGTCACAGACATCCAGTCTTGCTCACCTAGGCCGCCCAGACCTGTGGGGCCCATCAGTTGCATTAGCTGGTTGTGACTCATATTTCCCAACAGGTTTTGAAGACCTCCCTCTCCTCCAAGTGCAGAAAGTTCATGGCCACTGCCGCCTCCGCTTCCAGGTGCTCCAGGAATGGGAGGGTTGTTCAGGTACTCATTAACCTTGCGACAGAAGTCATCATCCTTCTCAGTCTTTGGTTCCTGGGGGGAAATAAGGAAAGACAGACTTCAATGAAACTAGAGTAAAACTTTCCACACATTTGATTTTTCATGGTGAAACTAATTTTACAAGTATTTATAAATAAAGTTATAAACATCAACTATATTTTGTACATTATCTTGTGAAAATTACTTTTCAGACATTTGTTCAAATGTATCTATTATATTTAATTATATTTTGTTTATGACTGAAAAGCATTCCAGGCTACTTTGAGTACAGAAATAACTCACTGTATGACCACAAAGTCAAACTGAATTTTTTCTCAGTTTGGTGATGAGGGTTCTCACCTGCATCCAGAAGAACAGTCTCTTGGAGCCAGCCTTGAATTTCAGAACGTAAACACGTCCAGTGGTGCACTGGCTCACCCTCTTGAATTCACAGTCATCAGGGAAGATGATTAGGTCCTTTAACAAAAAGAGTGGAAAAAAGGAGGAAAAAAAAGAGAGAAAAACATTAGACACGGAAGAAATAAAGACACAAACAGCAGTTTGCCTAAAATTACCTCGCTTGCTATACTAAAGAACAACTGAAGTAGGAGTTACTGTATGTATCTGAGTGTTTTGATAAATCCCCACACTATATCTGCGTAAGACAATAACAAATTCTCACATCATCCACATTCCCAGTTGTCCTGTCCTTCCAGCAGAAGTGAATTAGGGAGTCATCAGACTGCTGGATGTACACCATGCCTTTGCGTTTATCCGGTGTCACTACGTTTCCCTTGAGAGTCATTTTGCCAGCACGAAACTCGACCAGGTACTTGCTGGAGCTTCCCCTGGAACCGGTCACAAGGCTTGGAAAGAGAGCGCCTGACGACATCTTAGGAGCTGTTCAACCGGGTCTCACCGCTAGAGAAAGTTGAAACGTAGTCCAGTTTATAAAGCACAGTCATTCTACCGCAGCAAAACTACAAAACACAGGAATCGGGTAAACTTTTGTATCATTGGGTTGCAAAGTGTAATAGCGACACTAACAAAAGCAGCCATTAGCCGGCTCCAAATGCTATGTTGCAAATGCTAACGTTAGCACATGACTTGACTAAACCGATCAGCGAAAAACGCCAGTCTTCTCTTACGTGTAGTCATTTTAACTTAGTCATATTTGTGTAAAAATAAATTTAAGCCAAAGTTTGATATAAACCTAGGTACAAAAACTACTTTCACTCAAGTACCTGAAGTTTTGTCGTAGTTTTCTTCTCTGTCGCTTGTTTTTTCCGTAACAGACTTCCTGTTATGTCATGAGCGCGCCTGCTCTTACCGAGAGCGCGCAGACGGAAATGGGAGGGATTTTGCGCTCCGCACGGATTGACAGTTTGTTCAAGTAGTTAGCAGTTAGCTTGGATGTTATACTACCTGCGGTTTCAATGGTGTAACGTTAGCAGTGTAAAAGAAGGCTGGGATGCAAATATTTTAGAAGTCTTATCACATAAAAAGAAAACCCGAAGCCACATTGTCCAGGGTTTATAAAAGGTAGGAAACATAGCAGGTTAATAAGAGGCTAATATTAGTCAGCTTGGCTGCCCTTGGATTAGTTGGCGAGATACTAAACACTAACGTTAGTTCTTACCAGGCGTATCAGCTGCTCCACAAAGCAGTGCACTAGCTAACCAACATGGATGCTGTGTGCTCCTTTAATGCAGAGCCTGGAGATTATCCGCTTTAGCTCGGCTTCACTGGCGAGCAGACCGGCATTTTCTAGTTTGGTTGCTAGTCACGAACTAAGACCACGACAGACTGTGAGGCTACGTAGAGGTTAGACTCAGATCTCGTGGCGTCATATCGATTATTGTGAGTTGCAAATGTGACTATTTTAGCCAGATATGTGAAACAAAAGCGAGGGGACACTACAAGGTTTGTCTTTTTTGCAGTTTATTAGTGAGAAGGGAATGTGTTGTTGATTTCAAGGCTGGAGTCTTTGGAAATGTTGGACAGGTGCTACTCCCTTTCCAACAGGATAAATGTCATTTCTGCAAAGTGAATGTAGATCATAGTGTGATTTTTAAATTTATGTCACAATCTGTATCAGCTTGAGTTGTTGGGTTGTAATCTACAGTATCTGTTTCACTCTTAATGTGAAGTGTCAGGTGATTCTCCAAACTGGTGACCTGAGTGTGGGTGTGATGCAGTGCATCTGGTTTATGACACATCTGTTATAAACATTTCTATCTGAAATCTAGGTCAGCATCTCACGGTCCTACAGAGCTTGCAAATAGATTCATTCATGAAAAATGTCATTTCATTTAATCTCGGCAATCCTGTAAAAGAGATATTACACTCAGTAAAACGTCTCTAAATTAATAAAGGTAAAATACAACACACTTTTTTTAGGAGCTTAATTTAGCTGTTTCAGTGTAGCAGCTACTTGTCAGTGTGTCTGCCATGACCCTAGAAAACCCAAAATAACCCTCCAGCTGGAAGGCCGACTTTGACTCACTGGCATTTGGGATTGATATTTGTGCCCTCACAGAGAACACAGACAGGATTTGTATTTAGTGGCTGACATTAGAATTAAGAGTTATGGCCTACTGGGCTTTCTGCAGCAGCCCTTAAGCAAGGCATATGTTTTTTGTGATTGGATTAACCATCATTTGTTGCACCTTTCTAGTTGAGAAAATGTCTGTGCAAATGCATGATTACAGCGCTTTCAGTAACAGCAAAATCAGGGTTAAAATGCATTGCGTTGTTGAGACGTCAGGTGACATTTACTCTGCACTTAACTCTAATGTTTCAATTGAATTGTCTAGCTTGATAGGACGTTTACCATTGCAGGTGCCACTTTTGAGCTTTATTCCCACTTGCATCAAGCTGAGCACTAAGATAAGACAGTGATCTTTCTTTCATTCCTCGTCATCTCTCAGATCTAACGTCTGACACATGTTTATTCTGGTATTTATACTTTTCCAATTACATGATTTGTTCCGTTTATTACTCAAGCTAATTAGCTGACTTATTGTTTAGCACTAAATCCACCGAAGGCACATTTCATTTCAAAACTTTATGTTCACACATTCTGCCTAGTGTAGCATCCAGGTCCATTTTGTCTTGCACTGGTAGCTTTTGGTGGTCACGTAGATGCTGACACAGATTGGCTAACATATTGGATTGGCTCGTTTTCATCACAGCAGCACTTTGTCAAAATGCACAGTCAATGGGGAACTGGCCACGTGAGGTTGTGTGCGCTCATCTGCACGATGTTCTCTCTGGTTTTCTTTAAGGAAGTTGGTCAGACTTGTTTGATTGTGCTGAACTATCAAAGGTTAAATAAGTGTTGAGCATGGAATCATTAGTAGCTTGACTAGCAGGTACCTTAGAGGACTTCTGTATATGTCCTGGCACAGACATTCAAGCCTATTCTGTCATCGTCGTGCAGACAATCCACATAGGGCGGTTAAAGCACGTCACATGCTGACATAACCTTTCTGCTCAACACAGATGATGTGGCAGCTGTCAAAACAAAGCATTTTAAATGACACCTAAGGAGTTAGCAGCGTTCTTAGACTTTAGAAAGTATAGCTGCATTAATTGCATCCACAGTTTACATCACAATCCACAAACTTCAGTATGCCAATGCTTGAAATCTTTTTTGTCAGCACAGCATACCTACACGAGAAGACAATTATTTTTTTTTATTTTAATTTAGTCTCAACAGTTTGGACCCCAAACCCACATGAAAACCCACTAAAACAGCAAATGTAAAAAAATGCTCTTTTCCCGGTGCACGTTGGACTCCGGCAGGGCTGCCCTTTGGCACTGGTTTTGTTCATTATTTATATGGACAGAATTTCTAGGCTCAGCCAGGGACTGGACGGGTCTGTTTCAGGGACCACAGGATTGCGTCTCTGCTTTTTGTGGAGCATGTTGTCTTGTTGTCAGACCAGGACCTCCAGAGTCTGCTGGGGTGGTTTGCGCTTGGGATGCGATTCAGTTCCTCATTCAGGAAGAGCTGGAGGAGAGGGAAATCTGCCCCTGTGACCCAACCTCAGCTAAGCAGATGAAGATGGATGGATTATTTGTAGATAGTTGACTATCTTTTAATTATTATGTGGTTGTTTTAGTATGCTTTGACTACCCTTGTGCCATATAAATGAAGTGGATTGGATTAGATCATTATTCACCTGGGCCTCATTCACACACACACACACACACACACACACACACACACACACACACACACACACACACACACACACACACACACACACACACACACACACACACACACACACACACACCAGAACTGTGTTACTCTGCTTCTTCTTCTTTCTTTGCCATTTGCACTATATAATCCCACAGCACTATGGCAGTAATGTCAGTGCCTCCATGTGGCTTTACATTGAATAGTGCATTGGCCATTATTTTGCCTTGGCAATTACTTCCTGGTAAAAGAACTTAATTGAAAATGCATCCTAATAAATTATACTGTATATATATGAATTATGTTGACAGTATGGAGAAAAGAAATTGCACAAAGGAAGGTTTCATGAAAGAAAGAAGACTAACGGGTTTTGATTTATTAACTTTCTTTTTCTGGCAGGCAGGTGAACGTTAGTGAGTGAGGGAGAGGCAGACATGGATCATCAGAGACAGAGGACTCTCTCCACATCAGGAGAATCTCTGTACGTGGTGCTGGGAGTTGACAAGAACGCCACGACTGAGGACATCAAAAAATGTTACAGGTACTGGTACATGTAACCAGAATGTTCTACAGCAGTACCATACAATGGGGGTGGTTTCCCATAGTTACAGGGTGAGGATGGGTGATGTCATCACCACTAGAGGGAGACACAGGCCATTTAGCTGTCTATTGGCTCAACAGATTGAAATAAAGACAGTGATGAATGTGAATGTAACAAAATAATGTGAAGCACAACAGTAACAGATATTTGTTATGACTTAATTTAGTAACAGCTGCTACGACCATTAAAATACATCCACAGACTATATAAGGTGCAGAGAACTTCCTCATGTTTTCCTGCTGGCCCTAGTCCAGCCTGATTCCCTTCAGTTACTCAGTTTATTTATAATGCAAACTTTCACATCAAATAATCTCAATGCACTTGACCATACAAGAACTTATATAAATTAAATTTGATTTAAAGTCATTATGTGTTTGTAGGCGGTCCCCCAGCATCTACAGCAGCCTAATAGGGGAGAAAAGCTCCTGTGTTTTTTTGGGGGGTTTGGTCCTGGTGTCTTTGTTCCTGAACGTCTCCTAATACACATTAACTATACTCGTACATCACACATTCATTTAAGCACATGAAGTCAAGTGTTTGCTCCTCCTACTGAATAACATTTAGAGCAAAGTCTACAGTAGCTGTTGATTCGGGAAACTCAATCTTAACTCAAACTCAAAATTTTACATTTTTTAAGTTTTAGTAAATTTTCCACCAGAAATAAGATAAGTATCTTAAAATAAACTAAAGCCAAGGTTGGAGAGTGTTTGCAATACCATATGAATCAAACCACCGACTCTTCAATCAACCTAAACTGTTGAATGAAGCTTTACTTTCAGGATTTATCTCAGTTTCATCCTACCTGTAACTTCAGCTCAGACATAATGTCAATGTTCAATCTCCCCCACAGAGGAGGCTGCTATGTGGAACCTGGGCTACAGTAATAATCCAACGCTAGTCAAACAAAGCTCGTTCACGCTTTTTAAGTCAGGTGGACATCTGTCACAATGACGCTGCTGTTTGTGACAAAGGGAAAAAATATGTTTTTATCTATCTTATCTATCTATATATTATTGCATGTGTTAAAGTTTTGAACAAATGTGTTCATTCTTGTGGGTATCTTTCATTTCCATAGAAACTTACTGAAACTTCAAACACATTATGTCCAGTTAGCTCATTCTGTTGAGACTTAACTCCTGTGTTATTGTGTTAGACAAGCTGCACAAAGTGAAATATGAAGTCTTCCGCCTGCTGTTTCCCCCCTCCAGCACAATGTGTGAAACTCAGTAGACATTTTATAGATATATGGGTTTAATTATTTGAACCAAGGATCTTTGCTAATCAAATTAATCTTTCAGTTCCCATCTGGAGTTTTAGGTGTCTGTATTTCAATCAGACAGTGATGGATTCTGACACAACTTTGTTTTAACAACTTTGCTCTGTTTAGGAAACTGGCTTTGAAGTTTCACCCAGATAAGAACCCTGACAACCCAGAGGCAGCTGAAAAGTTTAAAGAAATCAACAATGCCCACTCTATCCTGATTGACGCCACCAAGAAGAACATCTACGACAAATATGGCTCACTGGGGCTCTATGTGGCGGAACAATTTGGAGAGGAGAACGTCAACACTTACTTTGTTCTGTCCAGCTGGTGGGCCAAGGTAACATGGGCAGCTGAGGACACACCATGATTTGAGAATGATGTACCCATGTGCATATTTAGGCCACCACCTTTTTATTGTTAGCCTTCAATGATGGTGCTTTCCACTTGTGTGACTGTATTGTGAATAGTGATGATGTGTGATACTGGATAACCAGCACAGGAATTACTTGGAATCTGCGTGTCTCTGTTCTGTTGACTTGTCTGTTCACCTCTTTGCTCTTTGTCTCTTTGATCCACAGGCCTTGTTTGTGTTCTGCTGTCTGGCCACAGGATGTTATTTCTGCTGTTGCTTGTGTTGTTGCTGTAATTGTTGCTGTGGTAAATGTAAACCTCGGCCACCCATGGACCAGGAGCCTGAGTTCTATGTCTCCCCTGAGGACCTGGAGGCTCAGATGACAGCTGAAGAGAGAGGTGATGCATGCTTAGAAAAACTGGCAGTAACACAAACAATAGGCTGCTGTTCACCACTACTTTAAATAATTTCCTGAAAAGCTTCTGTTTTGTTTCCTCACTATACGAGTTCTAATAATGCGGTTTCTTCTCCCCAGATGGATCAGAGCCCATTGTGATGCAGCCATCCTCAGCCACAGAAACCACCCAGCTCACCTCTGATGCCCATCACAGCTACAGGACCGATTCATACTAGATACACACATTATTACGATTTCCACCTGGATTTCTTCAGCTCTACCCTAGCCACGGTACTAATAACAATACATTTGCTTATCAATTCATTGCCAATTTTTCAATCACCCCCAGCACTAACTGTTATTTACACACACCAGCATATTTTACACACCGTCACCCTAGTATTTTTACTAAAGTGGGGTAAGGGGAGACGACGAAAGAAAAGCTGGAGGCATAGCGGCAGAACCAAACACTGAGCAGTCCTTTGTCACACAGCTTATCCTAGTTTGACATCCCAGAGTAACCTCCTCCAGAGGAGGTTGTTGACCATCAATGACTAAATCAGATGCGCTTGATGACAATCATGTGTGTGGTGTTGTCAGAAGCACAGCGTGAGAATAAAACTGTGACATATCAGTTGACAGTATATCACAGGCGCAGCATAGTTTGACCCATGAGAGGTAAACACTTAATTTGGGAATTATTGTTTCTTCCAGAATTCAAGCTAAAATAACGTTCGAACTATTAAGGTAGTAGTTTTAATATTTAAAAAAACTATAAAGGGAAATATTTTGAGTTTACTAATTATTAGTAAATGACTTCCAAACTATATAACAGTTCCATAATTTTATTTTTCACATTTTGTTATATTCAACTGTTTTTCCAGTTATTTCTGGTCTAGATACAGTAAGTTTATGAATAATAATACCTTTAGTACAAAGGTTCTTTGTGCAAAAATTATATCTGAAGGTTGAGCCATGGCAGGTGATGTTCATCTTCAGTCTAAACATTTCTGACCCCAGAACAAGGCCACTTCACAAGTCTACAGGACCTGACTCTATTGCTTACCATTCTAACAGTGGTAAGATACAGTTGCAAGACAAGTATGTGAGCCCTTTAGGATTATGTGGGTTTCTCCATTTACTGTACTGTAACATGTTTTGATCTTCATCTAAGTCACAATAATAGAAAAACACCGTCTGCTTAAATGAATATTGCACAAACATATGTTATCATGGTTTACTTATTATTATTGAACATAACATGTGCAGTAAACATTTACACTGCAAGGTGGAAAAAGTATGTGAACCCCTAGTCTAATGACTACCTCAAGTATCAATGTGATGAAATTGCATGTGTTGCTGAAAATGTACACCACTTTTGAGTTTACTGGTTTCAAGAAGCCCTGTAATCAGAAATTGTTGAATTGCATGAGGCTGGAAAGGGTTACAAAAGTATCTCTAAAGGCCTTGATGTTCATGTGTCCATGGTAAAACAGACTGTCTACGAATGGAGAAAGTTTAGCACTGTTGCTACTCTCCCTCGGCGTGGTGGTCCTGTAAATATGGCCACAAGAGCACATGTAGTATATATGTATATATACATGTAGATAGTTGAAATCAAAATTAAGTTGTTTGGAAAGAGCACACAACACTACATGTATGTGTGGAGACAAAAATTTATCAAGGAAAACTTTATCTATTCAGGAAAACTTAAGACCACCAACTGAATTTCCACAGATAATGGGTGAAGCAACAGGACAACAACCCAAAGTCTACTAATAATTCAACAATAGAATGTCTTCAGAAAAACAAAAAAAAACCTTCTGGAGTGGCCCAGTCAGAGTCCTGACCTCAGCTTGATTGAGAAGCTGTGGCGGTTTTGTGAGGAGTGGTCCAAAATTACTCCAGAAACAGGAAACGTTTGGTTGATTCGTCATTAAGTACAAAGGTTCACACACCTTTTCCATCCTGCACTGTGAATGTTTACGTTATGTTCAATGAAAACATCAAAACATGGTGTTTCTGCAGTATTATGTTAAGTAGACACTGTTTTTCTATTGTTGTGACTTAGATGAAGATCAGAGTAAATTATGTGACCAACCAAAACCTATGTAATTCCAAAGGGTTCAAATGCTGTCTGAAGGTTGAGTCCTGTCACATGGACTTTTTCTTTTGTGCAGAAAAATCTCACCACCATCCAGTAGCTTCAATGGGATTGTTATGTGAACAAAGGGTGGGGGTAGTGAGTAGGTGTGAACTCTTCACTACCTGTCTCCTCCACTGTTACAGGGGTATTGGGTGTGTCCTTTCTGTTGGACTTGTGAGGTGGTTTTAATCTTCCTGGGAATAGAAAAGGCATCAGAATAAATTGGGGATAGTAGTGCAATGTTTCTACTGGCAAAGAGTCCAGTTGACATGACTCAACCTTCAGATGATCTCACCTGGACCGACGTGGCAAGAGTACCGGTAGTTATGATTGTGATGTCTGCTCAGTCCTCCCCTCCTTAATTAACTACAAACATAATCAATCTAAATGTTTAACTGTTACTGCAGCTCTGACCAAACTCCCATTTAACACAAGTGTGGTGGACTTAAAACCTGTGAAGGGTGAAACAGGCGCCAGCACAACCACCACCCATCGGAAGTGATTCAGATGATATGATTGTTTGGCACAACGACAATTACATGATTAGAAATTTACCAAAGGGTCGTGTGAAAGAAGTGATTATATTTAAATTCTAATTAAATGTTATTTCTAATGAATCTTAATTTTCTTAAGTTTGTTACTGAGCACTAACGGCATCCTGAGAAAGATGAACACAGAATCATTACTAGATCTGTGACTACTGTCACATGAGAAACCAGCCGTCTCTTTTTAGCTGGGACACATGTAGCGGCTGCTCTCAGCTCCACGCTGGCTAGAAATAGGTCAGTGAAGGGCTGAGGGGACTGGTGGGGGTGGAGCTGGACTCCTGAACTTGTGCCTGTCAGCATGGACACGGCAGCTCACAAAATCAGCACATGCATTTACACTGTGAAGTAAACCGGCCTTCACTAGGATGGAGAATGAAACGTTGGAGCTGATCAGACGTCCGCTTCCACAGTCCCCCACTGGGGTAGTGTTGTGTTCATGTTCTGTCTTCCCTAAGGAGACACTGTAACCCAACAGCTGCTTGAAGTGTTTAGTCACCGTGGCTAACGCACACCTAATCCTTCTGGATTTAACTGCCACTGGTTCATTTTGCTCCGTCCAGTGTCTGTAAACAGTCTGCTGTTTAGTGAAATAATCACATGAGGCCAGTTTCCAGGCAGGAGCAATAATTAGTGGTATCATGTGATGATAACAGTATTTGACTGTGTATTTACTGCAGGATTTACTTTGTTTGCTGCTCCTCCATTTCTTCATTTACACTAAACATCAACACTCCTGTTTGTGCTGTGAAAGCCAGAGTCCAGTTTTAAAGTCTGAGTATGTACATGTAGGAAAGAACACTGACACTGGCTGAACCTTCTTTTTTAGTTTTGACGAAGTAGAAACACTTTATATATACTCTTAGATTCTGAAATTGTTTTGAATGTTTCATATTTAAACATTTATTTTTCTTTTCATCAATTTGTCTGACATTTTTTGCTTTCATTATTTTTGTTCTTTCTTATTTATGTTGTTAATTAAGGGAAATTAATATCCAAAGTTTTTTTTGTTTATGTAGCAGCAGTTCTGTCGATGTGATGCTAATATTAAGTAGGACATAATTTGTTGTTGTTTGTCATATACCAGTCTCATCCAGCTCTTGGGTAGTAGAAACGTTGCTTCAGAGGCCATGCTCTTCTTAATTTGTGTTTTTTATTTTATTGTGTGGCTTCTTTGAAATAGTTTTGATCTATTTAAAATTCCAAAACCTGTGTCTTCTAAAACTCTGTCTCAAGTTGCTCCAATGAGGCTGCGAAAAAAACATTGTAAAGTATTCTCCGTGGCACATAAAAAAACGCTCAAGTCAAGTCAAGTCGCTGCCGACCCAGCTATCAGGACACTTTGGATGGTCCAAGCTTTACGAGAGTATCGCACAGAACAGACAAATTTCTTCTACTCATATAAACCATAAAAATAAAAAAAATTGTTCAGTCAGATTGATGTATCTTCTAATGTACATCACTTAACACAAATAAAAGCAAAATTAATGTCTTCCATAGCCACTTTCTAATCTAAAGTTTGTACGAATGTTTGAATGTGTAAGTTTGCAAAAAATCCATAGAAAATCATAAATTCCATCTGTTTAAGGCTGCAAACAATAATACAGTTCTGATAAATTAAGTAAATAGAGATTTGGAAAATCCCTCTGATTCTGAATTCTTGTTTAGTTTGCTTTGAATGTTGGCTCCAAGCTGACGCTGGATGTCGAGGCTCTTTTGGATGTTTTATCAAACAGATCTTCTGTTTTCATTGTATCCTCCCTGATGACGTTTTGTGTCCACTGAAAGGATGAACTGTTAAATCCCACTTGTTTGTTTTTTTCTCATTCCATTGATGAAACATGCAGCAGCATCTGTGTAAATGCAGCGTGAAACATGGAATCGACTTTGAGCCGACTTCCACTTAAAGGCAATGGCAAATGACTATAGTAACCAGATGTAGGAATGTGGAAGCGTTACTTTATGTTTTTAAAACCGATACGTTTCTAGTTGGTCTTTGAAGGGGACGTACTGTATAGAATCTTATGTGTTGACCACTCTTATGATGAAATGGCAAGTCTGCCACATAGAGATGTACGTGTTGGCTGTTTTTAGCATGAACTGATATTATTTTACTCTGTCAGGAACAAGTGAGTGTACTGTTGTAAAATAAATGTTTCTGATGCTTACAAGCTTTTTTCATTGTGTTCCTTTGATGGGTTGGTGCTGTTAGTACTGCCTGTGTCAGCTGTGTACTGATGGTGTTGGTTGGTTGTGTCAGTGAAGTTTAAAACATATTGCCCTGTTACTTTTAAAGCAGTGGCCTTTGTCACAGCATGAAAGAAACAGTGCCCAAAACCCCCAAGCCCCAAATCAACTGGATGACTGGGCCCCCCCCCACGGCAGGAGGAAAGGCCACTTGGGTTTCATTCATAGTGACCTGAAGCATCTCTGGCAAGAAGGAAGGTTCAAAACCTGGTCTCAAAGTAGAACCTGAGCTGAGGTTGGTTCCACAGAACAGCTGCCTTTGGTTAGTTAGTCTGTGCTCTGCAAACTTGTACTGAGCTGTAGTACGTAAAAAAAGCCTAACTTACACATTTCAGGACTCACAGTAAATGTGTGAACGGGAACAACTCCCGACACTGACCTGCATCCAGGGAGTGGTCTGAAGTGATGAGTGGGGTTGGTGTGACCTAAAGTAACATGGATATTGATACTTTTTCTATTGGATTAAGTGAGAACTCGTGAAAAGTAAGGTGATCAGCATCATCTGTGTATAGTTCGTATTAGTCCAGCGTGGCAGTGAAACGGGACGCCATGTTCTCCGTCTGGCCACATGCGAGTGTAACGGGAGAAGGAGCGCAGCCCGGATGGCCTCAATCTGTCCACATACCAGCTACTGCCTGATATGGTGAGACTGTAGGGCGGCTGCAACCAAACACCTTTACTCTGTACTTGTCCGACATGTATGTTATTATCAACATCTTCCACTTCAATAATGTCGTAAATAGTTTGTGTAGTAACCATTTCTTCTACTTTTACTGTTGTGGGGGATTGGAGTCATTTCAGGAATTCTGGCCAGCACACGGATCTCACTCCCTCTCTTACTTCTGTCTCTAACACAGACACTAGTTGCTGTGGATGGTGACGACACTGTCAACAACCAATGTTTTGTGAAAGTAGGCTCACCAAAGGCAGAAGTATTGGAAACGGACGAGAGAGCGAGGGAGACAGACGTTTGCCCAGCAAGCTGACTAAGCATCAGAGACATTAGCTTCACAGACTGAACTCGCACCTCTTCAACTGACGTTTGGATGTTTTAGTGTTAGATTTTACAGCTACGAGAAGACTCGCTACCACCAAGCTTTGCTCAAAAGCTCCTGGCCGAGCGGAGAGTTTCACTGGGAATCCCCATGGTGATTTAGAAAATGTGGCCAGCTGAGAAGAGATAAGCCAAGGCTCAGCTTTCACCGAACAAGCCGCAGATGCAGAGAGAAAGGTAAGGAACCAGGTTTGTTTTGTCCTTGAGGAGATTGTGTCGTTGTCTATCTGATCCTGCAGTTTAAAAATTGATTGAAAACTTTGATTTTATAGCTCAGTGTGTCAAGTTAAGGGAAAGGATCTTAAATATTTCAGCATATGAAACAAAAAAAAGCATGACTAATATAATTTTTGATCTATGAGTTATTTATTAGTTAAAGACTAATAAAAGATCAATACTGTAAGTTGAGTTAACTACGTACAGTAGTAGCAGCCAATGGTCTAATTTAAAGTCTCTGCTAGAAGACGCCTCGTCTGGAAGTAGTAAAAGTAGTTTCCAAACATGCAGTGATACCAGTTCGGACTCGCTGCTGGCTAACGGCTGGCATCAACAGGAGGAGGTGAAGTCTGCTGGAGCGGCCATGTCGGTGCCTTTGGATCTGAACTGCCTGCATGGCACAAGGGGACCCGACAGCGAGGCCGCGCTGACAATGCTGGAGAAACAGCTGATCTGTCCCATATGCCTGGAGCTCTTCAACAAACCAGTGGTCATCCTGCCCTGCCAGCACAACCTCTGCAGGAAGTGTGCCAATGAGCTCTACCAGGTCTGTGAGACAAAACACTGCTGAGACTGTCTGCGTAGGCCTGTTTGTGTAGGTGAAAGGTGGTTCCAACAATACAGACACACACACATGCATGAGTGTGAGTGTTATGACACTGTTTGATGGGGGAGGCTTCTCCAACCATTGAAGCTCGAGTGTGTGTGTGTGTGTGCTGGATTAACACGGTCTAAATTGGGACATTTGATGTTTAAGTGGCTCGTTCATGTACATCACCTGCCATGAGCTATATTTACTGCCATTGTTCCCACATAGGTCTCATGTTCTTAAAGCATAAGTCGAAGTTTTGTTAATTAAAACAGCAGATACAATTGAAAGCCTTGATTGTGGTTAGTTGGCTGACTGACGGTAAGTGTATTTTGTCATTTTGGGTTACTGAGGTTTGCTGTTGTTACGTCTGTGGTTCACTCTCCACTCTCATAACTGTTTTCTAGTATCGCCTTATATCTGGTAGCAACGTCTGGGTGAGAGAGTGGCAAAGCCAGCTTGTACTATAATACTCCAGTACTTTCTTTTTCATTAAAGGTGCCAGCACATGCAAAATCCACTTTTTGGGCATTCTGGTACATTTCTATGACTCGCTGGTCCATGTTAACACACTCTTGATGTGTTGGAAATGCACTTGCTACTTATCTTACATTTGCTTTAGTCAATTTTGTCTAAAAACGATTTGCTTTGTAGTTCCACACTTTACTACATCTATTTTTGTTTGCTACTCACAGAACTACCTGTCGTCCTGCCTAGACAAACACAGAATACCAAAAAAGTATTTCAGACATGCATATACAGTAGTAATTGGGCCGTGTGAAGCTGCAGCATAGCGTCTTTCACAGACAGGAATGTGTTCTAGCAACAAAGAGAGCTCAGCAGCTACTACTAGTGTTACAAGGTGCTGTGTGGGCTCAGGACCTCTACTACCTTAGACAGAAACAGATAAAAGTCCACACATGCCTCTTCCAGTTTGTCCTGCACCGGCTGGACCAGTTCCTGGTATTTGGTTTAAGGTCTATGGGATCCCTGTACTTAATTTGCCAGCAAAATGGCCTGACCATGACCCCACAGAAAATCTATGGGGTGTTGTGAAGTGGATGATGCGATATGCCAGACCCAACAATGCAGAAGAGGTGAAGGCCACTGTCAGAGCAACCTGGGCTCTCATAACACCTGAGCAGTGCCACAGACATGGAAGTGTCTTCCTGTTAAAGCGATATTTTACAGCTGAAAAGCAAGTTGTGGGATAAATGTTTGACATTTTATCAGCAAAAATGTGCAACAACATTTAACATTGAGGGTCTGTGTCCAGAGAAAACAGGGAAAACTGAAGTAATATGTGTTGTGGCTGAAAATGGTCATGTCCTACAATACCCAGCATTCATTGCGTTCTGAAGACTCACGTGAGCTGCATTGACTGGACCTACTGTACCTGTGGTTTAACCCCGCTCCCTCTCAGCCCACCCATTGCTGGTGCAGGTACAGAAAAAAGCTGGAAGCACTAGTTGCATCTGAGATGTCTCAGGGGACTTTTGCAGAGGAATTAATGATAATTTCTTTGCATAGAAAATATGGAGGAATCTGAGTGTTCATTCATTCTTAAATACTACTAGGTTTTCCATTAATTACCATTGCATTTTACCAGCTAGCTCCAGCAAAGTACAGCATGTGGGTGATTAAGGGGAAGTTAGAAGCAAAATATTGTAGTACTGTGTTGTATTATTACTTGACAACAGGATATTTGAGTGATGGATGAGGACACATGTCTACTAGGAGTGATTGTTAAAGTATCAGGATGATTCCCACCGTTCTCTCTGACTCAATTGTAATATATAATAATCTAATTGATACACAAGGAAGTTCACTCTGTTTCCATTCTGCTTTAATTGGTTGTTGCATGTTCCCTTAACTCAGGTGTTATATTTAAATGGTACCAACAACAACCATTCAAAACTGCATTCAGGTTCTTCTATGCGGCCATAAAGAAGTATGGGGTGCCATCAAGGTGATTTGTTGCTTTACTTTATGTTTTCTCAGTGATAAATATTTGCTTTATGCACCAGGATATTTGCAATATATAAATGAACAAACGTTACCCCAACAATATTTAATTACCACTCAAAAAACTGTACAGACAGAAAAGAAAAAAGTTCCCTTCAGACCAGTTAGGAGTATTTTGGAGTATACACTGTATTATGCATAGTAATTTTATAACTTATAACTTATTATAATTGATAACTAAAAATGACAGACACCTTATTGGATATCAAGGTCTGATTCTTTAGCATGAAAAAAAGCGCAAGAACCTTTAAATGTCCTGCTAATCTTTACAGTTATCTAATGTTATCTCTGTTAGCTTAGTGCCTAGCTTCGTGCTGTGGCACTTCGCTCTGTTCGGTGACTCAGCTGTGTGTGACAGCCACCAGCTGATAGGCCTTAAAACAGATGTACAGCCGACCTACCTCCATCATCATATTGTTTTGTGCTTTTTGTGCAGCCTTCTCTGTTCCAGGCTCGGACCACGATGCTAGTGAACAGCGGCCGTTTCCGGTGCCCCTCCTGCAGACATGAGGTGGTACTGGATCGTCACGGCGTTTACGGTCTTCAGAGGAACCTGCTGGTGGAAAACATCATCGATGCATATAAAGAGGAAGTCAGCAAGCACACTGCCACAAGGTAAAGAGGGATGAAAAGACAAATAATATCACCTGCATTAACGGACACTGACATTTCGGACATTGTTTTTCTTTCTCCAGCTTGGTCCCTGCTCCTCCACCTCCTGCTGAGCTGACTTGTTCAGACCATGAAGGTGAAAAAGTCAACATTTACTGTCTCACCTGTCAGGTTCCCATCTGTTCTCTCTGTAAAGTGTTTGGTGCTCACCAGTTCTGTCAAGTGGCTCCTCTCACAGACATCTATCAGCAGAAGAAGGTTTGTCAACCACTCCCACTACGAGACTTACTACAATGTTAAAGTGGTTATCAAGGCCATTCTTTCCTTTGAGCCAGAGTCTTTAGTGGGTGTAATGCACTTACTCTGTACTTTGAATAATCCACCAGTGTTTTCCAAAAGAGAAGGACTCTGTAACATGATAAAATGGAGAATACTGTAGAATATTGTAGTTTATTGTGTCTGAGGCCTCCTCAGTTGAATGTAAACATTTTGTTGCATGGATGAGAGTGCAAAAGACTGCGAAAAACAAAAAGAGGAAGACGTCCGTGACCGGTGGTTCATCTGGGGGGAATAAAGGATGGTAATGCAAATGATATGTGGGATGATGGCAATTTATTGATTGGATGCAAGGATGAGGATAAAGCAAAGGGTAAAAGGGTAGTTAGGGTAGGAGAGACCAGGGATTGGGTGCAAAAGGGTCATAAATGGAGTTCCAACCAGGGTTACAATGAGGGAGTTGGTTGAACATTTAAAGGTAGGAAGTACTAGGATAATACGTGTGAAAAGGTTGACAAGGGGAATGGAAAGAGTATTGAGTTGGTGATGATGGAGTTTGAAGGGAAGGAGCTGCCTAGGGAGGCATACTTTGAGTTTTATTAATTGCCTAGTGCGGTAGTTTGTCCCAAAACCATGTGTTACACATGTCAGGAATGTGGTTATGCTGCTGTGGTGTGTAAGAAGAGGAAGGAAGGGAAAAGAGTAGTGGGTGAAGAAGAAAAAAGACTTTAATAGCAGGTGTCATAAATGCTACAATGGGACTAAAGTCAAATACAGAGAGAGACCAGGTCATAGTTAAAGTGACTGGAAGGTAAAGAATATATAGTGATAAGTGTGGTATAGTGATATATAGTGATATAGTGATGAGTGTGGACTGAGGGAAGGGAAATAAATATTATGAATTATTATAATCCAGGGGGAAATAGAGGAGGACAAGTTAAGTTATATAAAAGGACAGAGTGGTAGGTTTGTTATGTGGTGTTAGGATTTTGATGGTCATTATGTTATGTGGGGCGGCAATAGGACAGAAAAATTGAGTTGATTAAGGGGAGGGGAAACAGTACAGTAGAGTTATATTCGTTATATGCATTCAGATGGTTGGAAAGAAATGGGCGTGAGAAAATACTTGCAGTGACTCGATGTCAGCACTTAAAAGTATTAGTAGCAAAAAGTCAAGATATCATCAGGATTGTTGCAAAAGGTTTTGGAGTTACTATCTGGAAGTAGTGGGAGGGAAATAGTGCTGCTGTGGGTTCTAGGACATGAGGGCATCACAGGAAATGAGTGGGTGGATAAGGTGGCAAGGAAAGCAATTGAGAAGGAGAAAATTAAAGGAGACACAAAGTTGACAAAAAGAGAGGGGAAAAGCACAGTAGGGACGGATATCCTGGAAAAGTGGCTGGAGGAGTGGGATAAAGACTGTGAAGGTAGGAAGCTTGATGGGGAGGCATCCGGATGGGTTGTGTGAGTTCTGTAGGGGAGGTGGAGGTAGTAGAGCATGTTATTATGGAGTGTGCAAAATGGTGATGGAGAGCTAGGGAAGAGGTTTCAGCACCCTGTTGCTCAACTGGGTTAGTTAGTAGGAGTTAAGACGGACGGCTGCTCTTTACTAAATGCTCTCTACACGACCCTATCATTCATTAATAGCAGGGAGCAGGTAGTGCAGGGATCGCTTGTTCATGTTATCATCACTTCCCGAGTCGAAATCTTTCCAGCTTGGTCCACTTGATCTTCTTTCGAAGTGCTGTGATTATTTGGGCAGCAGTTGACATTGAGCTCATAGCCAGTACTGCCATTAGGTGAGCAGGTGCAGACAGATGTGTTTGGATTTATTTCAGTTTCTATGTTGTTTAAGGGTTAGACAATTTGTATTTGTCAGTAATCACAACATTCAGGCCGGATTCATTCAAGGATTCATCATGTCAGTTTTCTTTTTGTTAGGATGAACTGAGTGAAGGAGTCAGTTCTCTGAAGGCGGACAACTACAAAATCCAAGCTTTTATCAGTGATCTGGAGGAGAGTTGCTGTAACATAGAGGTGAGTGTAAAAATGCCTGGTAGATAAAAGTTTGACATTTAAAAAAAAAATAGTGTGTAAAGTTTAAAAGTGATGACTTTCTATTGTGTGCACAACCTGTTTGCTCTGTTCTGCTCCGTGCAGGACAACTGTAAGACACAGAAGCAGATTGTCTGTGACACATTCAGTCGCTTGTTTTCCATCCTGGAGGAGAAACACAAGGTTCCTCTCTTTTGATTTCACTGTTATTCATTGAGTAGCAGGAAAGTATGTTGACCAAAACATTAAACTTTGATAGGAAAACTAGAACCTTAAATTTGAAGAAATGACAAAATAACAAACGGAAACTTGTAGGTCCTGTTGCTTACAGGCCAAAAGAGTAAAAGCATCAGTTCAAGCAATATTGGCCTAATTGATGATATTCTTTATTACCTGAAAAGGCAATGACCCAACATATCAGCTCTGAGGAAGAGGAGAAGACGAGCCATGCCCAGGCAGTGGTGCATTGCTATAGAGAAAGTGTGGAGGCCAACAGCAAACTCATGGAGACGGCAGCAACCTTCATGGAAGGGTTGGACATGGCAGCTTTTGTTCAGGTGGGGTGCACACTGCTCTGAATCATAAGGTCTGCTGCCTAAAATGTTCTGATGGTTGAGATAAAATGATCTAGTTGTGCATTTGATTATAGTATGGATTTGGGGTGGAATGGTGGTATATGGTGCATTGTGTAGCAAAAAAAAACTGGGTTTGAGTCCCAGAGTCAACCAGGTTCTTTCTGGGTTCTTGATGAGACTCTGAATGAGGTTCTCAGTATCATTCAGGTCTGAGTGTGAATGCGAGAAGGGTGAACTCTTGCCCAAAGCTAGCTAGCGGAGGCTCCAGCAGCACATGATGTTTGCTGTAAGGTCGTGTCCGTCTGACCACCTTTGACTGCTCGTCCGCTAACACACAGTAAGCAGCAGAGACAGAGGTACATGACATGCAGCAACGGGCTCCAGTAGGAGTTGGACTGTACAGTATGTAACTGTTAGAATAGGAGTTCCTGCTTATCATTTTGTTGATTTGTGTCTCTGTCCTTTCATTAACGCCATGTCTTCATTCTCTCACTCACTGTCCACTCTGCCCTTAGAACTCAAGAGAACTGATCACTAAGTGAGTAATATAATAACTCTTTTGTATGAGGTGTAAACATTATAGCCGTTTGACTATAATCCATCCTTTGCAACACCTTCTTCTCAGAGTGGTTTCAGCAACAAGCTCCTGTCCAACTGAGATGCTGAAGCCAGGGTTTGAAAATGTGAGCCACTACCGATGCAACTTCAGAAGGCAGGAGAGCGCCCTGAGAAGCATTGACTTTATTAAAGGTGAGAGGAGCAACTGCCTAGGTTTATTTTGTATGCAAAACATTAGAGCTCCAACTGTGACAGAGTTACCACAATTTGACTTCCTCCGTAGCATCACACACAAAAGTAGCTACTAGCGCTGTGGACTAAAGAGGGAAACACACTATCATTAATAGGAAATGATTCAAGTGGACCTTTTACATCTATTGTAGCCTACGAATGATGTGGCACAGTACTGTACTACTGTAGTTGCGTTAATAAAAAAGCGAGCTGTTTTTTTTCCTCATTATTCATTGGTACAGAAAAAAACAAATAAAGCTAGTTTTTTTTATCATGAGAGTCGAATGTTGATTAAACTGATTGAAACAGCTTGCTTTTTTAAAAACAAATAGAATGAACGCATTATAGCATCACACACGCACAAATGTGTTCTAAAGTCACTTTGCTTCTTTCACATGGGAAAAGAAGGATAATGTCATTGGACAGCAGCCCTGGCCTCCCATTGGCTGGATTATGTCACGTCATTGAAACGAGACAGTGAGAGAGGTAGCAGCAGAAACGAGAGCGAGGAGTGAACATTAAATCATTAGTGCAGTCTTGAATTGGAAAACTACTCGCTTGGTTAAGGATAGGGATCTCACCTCATAGTGAAGATGTCTTCAGCCAGGTGCATTGCTTCATTGTGCTAACTAAGACATAGGATTGAGCACTAAAATCCTAAACAACATAATCCTAATTACTTCTGACCTCACTTGCTGGTCAGGCCTAAGGGAAAGGGAGAAGAACCCATTTGCCGTGACTCGAACACAAACTAGTTTAGCATTTAATAATTTATTAAATGCAAACAACACAAACTCTGTGTGCGCACGCACGCTAATATATAACAACACAGGCAAGTAATAAAACAGATTCACTGTACAGCAGGATTAAGCTCTAGAAGTGGGGCTTTTAACCTATAGAAATAAGATGCACGACATCAAGATGATTACTCTTGTGACACAGAACAGGAAATGATGCCAAAAAACCAACAACCAACAACCAAGGCCAAGCTTGAGCGGGTGGAGGGCGCTCCAAAAAACACCAAAAACCTTAAAACAAACACTAAACATATTAAGGGTGTCCATAGAAAACTTCCATGGCTAATACAGTTTCACAGGACTAGCTCCCTTCATGATGGGTGGCCATGAACAGTTCTTCCCAGCTTCTGGGGAGCAGGCGGCACTACACATGCTTCAAAAACTCAAATGTCATCCAGGCTGACGAGTCAGGAGCGGAGCTGGACCACATCCAGGCTGGCAGTGAATGGCAATGCTGCATTCAGGCACAAAGGCATCCCCTTTGATGCAGGAACCGATGTGCAGAACAGTGTAGTGGCCACGCTGCCTTTAGGAATCATCGGGAGAACCACAAAGGGAGCAGGCCTACAGTGGCCTGAGCAGCTTTTGGGGGCCACTGAGAAGACTCCACCAGGTGCAGGAAGCAGTGACGTGTGTTGAACAGCGGTTGTGTTGCCTTCAGGAACCACCAGGGAAAACATTGCACCTGCTGGGACAGGGTCAGATATTCCAACAGGGGCAGGAGTGGCCTTATCTGAACCCTCAGGATGCAACCAGGTGATCTTCACTAGACCACCAGGGCCAGAACCAGAGGACCAGGACCAGAGATCACCCCCGTACCACCAGAGACGAAGACACGTTGCAAATGCAGGACCATAAGGATAAGACTAGACAGAGTGATGCTAATGACCTGCAGCATCAGGCCAGATGGGATGATGTGGGATGAACCAGACGAAGCGAAACGTGGGCGCTGATGGGTAGTAGCATCATTCATTCATTCATTCGTTAGACCTGCTTCCTAATGCAGCTCCAATTAATCCTGTCAGTTGGTTTTGTTCCTACAATAATTGCAGTGATGCACTACATTTAATATTGTAACAATGACAACAAACACTAACAAAGACTCCAAAAAACAAAAAACACTAGTTGTATATGGAAGTTAAAGGAATGAAGCGTTTTTACAGTACACTCACATAAAGCATCTATTGATTTGTTGTCTCTTCAGCTGCCTCTTCACATATTCTGCAAGAACCAGAGGTGGAACCAGAGCCAGAGGAACACAGGAAACCTTTCATCCTGAACACTGAACCAAACTACTTCCAGGAGACTTCAGACCAGTGTGTGCAGACTCTGGAAGAACCAGTGAAAGACCTAATTCCACTACCGATATCTGCACCTGTGGAAGCAGAACAGCCAGCAGCACCAACACCGCTCCTGGTTCCACATCTACTCAGTGACTCTCCAGAACCGTGTGACCTGGACGAACCTCATGAAAGGTCTGTTGTGAAGAACAAGGATGATGAGGCAGAGAGATCTGTGGCTCCTCGCGCTGTTAAAGAGGGAAAGATCTGTGACGGAATGAGCACTCAACAGGTACAGCTGCGCACACGCTGACAAACAATGTACCACATTTCTATTTTATAACATGTGCATCCGTAGAGAGTATCTGGGTCATGAAGCAGCCTACGATCACCACGTTAGAGTCTTAAGTTTGGGTAACTTAAGAATGCATTGTTTTTTATCATCAGAAAAAAGTAGCCTATTCACCAAATAACCAGTGTTAATTTAAGCCTAATGGTGTTTGTGTCTTTGTCAAGTGTTTGTGTGAGCTGTTGAGCTGTAATTTAAAGAGTTAGCACTGGTCTCCTGTAACACAGGCCCTGGAAGGAACTGAGTTCAACCAACATACAGTACATCTGCCACAGAACATACCAATAAAGACACATAGAGTGAAGTGTAAATATCACCTTCTAACTGTCTTCCTTCCATTGTCTTCCTTACCAAGGAAGACAATGCTGAATAGAAAAAGCAGAGTGAGGACCATGATTTAAGCCTTAATAGTCCTCAACAGCTGGAGGAAGATGGTTGTGTCAAGGGTTGAGTTGATGATAAAGGAAAGAGGACAGTCTGACATACTGTAGGAAGAGTATCGGATGGAAATGAGCGCTCTGAGAAGGACGCTGCAGCTGTTTCCATCAGCCAGACTCTTCAGTCACCTGCTCACCTGGCTGCACCTCCACACTGCCGTTTTCCTCTCTTCTCTTTGTTTTTCACTCTTTTGTTTTGGCTGTAACTGCTTCATCGCTTCTACTCTAGGTCTCTGTGTTGTCCTGCAGGCTCCAGTGACTTTCCTCCCACAGTACCACCAAAGCACAGTACATGAACACAGCACACTGTTCTGCTAGTTAGAATGAGCTGAAATTTCTTAAATGATGGAAATAAAAGCAGATGTTCCTTAAAGAAGCCTGTAGCTGAGGCCGAGACAGGAAATCACTCAGCTCTAATTACAGCAGTATTGTGTGGAAGTCTTCACATAATCCTAATGAAGCTAGGGTTCAAAGTGCTGCTGGATCAAACACAGCTCAAACCGCTTCCAAAGACTCATTCTTTAGCATCAAGCTGTCTTACCTGTTTTGTCTCCCACCTCTGCTGTAGTTGCTGCCTCTTTCATCCACCTCTGTCTTTTTGGTTTTCCATTTCCTGCAGGCGGTCACTCTGCTTGTCTACTTGTTGGCCTTCCTGGTCATCCTACACAGGGTCTGGGCTTACGTCGGCTGTTTCATTTGTATGTAACACCAGCAGGAATCCGCCCACACTGTGTGCCTCAGGTATACACACTTGTGGTTTCATTACAACGTGGGTTTTGAGACTTTTACAGAAACAAACACATTAAACAAGCCTAACGTTAAAAATAGACGTTATTTCAGATGGAGAGTTTACAGCGATGCTTACAAAGAGCAAAGCATGGCAGTATACAAACAGGCATCACTCTACCAAAGGCTCTGCTGACATCATGTGGTGAAACTGTGGAACGATTTATTCATGGGCTAATCACACTCTGTCTCATAACTGTTCAAGTTTAATAACACTAATTTTGAAATGGTAGATGTTTTTGTATTTCGCAAGCTCAGGGACATGAAAAGAAAAGAAATGACTGAGGTAGTGATGGAAAAAAGATTTAGGTGTTGGGAATCTAAACATTAGAATATTTCTCATCCCCTGAAGTAAAGACAGCTCAACTGCTGAATTGCTTTTTTAAAGATAACATATAATGTGCACGCAGAACTAATATGAAATCTGGAGTGTGAAACCATCTGCTGTTCCTCTCTTTCCTACTGTAGATGGAGCCTGGAACTAGCGGGCCGCTCAGACAAGTCTCTTTTCAGTCTCCTCTTCCTCTTCATCATTGTTTTTACCTGTGAGGCTTCTCATCAACCTAGTTTCTGTTTCTTGTTGCTCAATGTCTAAAAAGAAGAGGTATTTAGATGTGAAGGTTTGATCCATCTGTCAGTATTAATCTCGAACTGAAAACATTTGCTCCCTGTGATGCGCTCCAGTGTCACAGCTGTTTTTTCTAAATAATAATCTCACGCATTAGCACTATGACCTACTTTAGGTAAACACATTCTCTTTAGGTAAAGGCTCTATTATTTTAAAAAAATATTGCCAGAGCACCAATAAAATATAACATCAGTCTGATTATTATACTTATTATTATTGATTATTGCTGCAGTTGTTTGTGATTGTAGGTAGTGATACAGGATATCTAAATATATACATTCACTTGCAGCTGGAGAGTCTGTGCATATTGCGCGACACAAGATGATCAGTGTTTTTCTGATACATGTGGATATTAAACAAATGTTTTGGTCACCTTTTGTGTTTGAGTTAACCTGTTTCACTGAGGTGTTTTCAGGTCTTGTACAGGTGCACAGTGTGTTGGTTTATTCTATGTTTGTATCTATTTTGTAAGTTCAGGGAAAGAAAGAAAATACCCATTCTCCTAATTTCTTTTTTTTTTCTTTCTAAACAAAGTGGTTATTTTGTTTTATTTTTATTAAGCATGTATTATTAGGCAATATTCTTTTGGCAAATAGTAAAATACATGGCAATACATGTCAAATTCCCGAGTGTTAAACTCACTTTTTTCACACTTTTTTGAGCCTGGTCTAACCAGTACTCGACCCCTACTGTATGTACTGTAACCATTAGTGATGATCATTAGAGGTAAAAGGACAGAACAAATGGGGACACAAGCAGTCGCATGCATTCATTCTAAACAACAACAAATTAAATTCTGTCTCACACACAAAAACATATGGGAAGGACTAAAAACCAAAAACTTCAGACCATACAGTAGCTGTGTGTGACATCACTTCAGGATGCCGGAAAAGGATTCCTTATAAATCAAGCTACTGAGTTTCTGCATAGAGAAAAGTGTCTTAACTTCCGTTTGAAAGACAGCCCATTCAAATAAAAGCATGAACATGACCCATCAAACAATCAGGCTAAGTCTGTGGTGATGGTATCATGTACCACAGGAATCTGCACTGCAGCTGTACATAAACCCAGTGTAACCAGTTTCCATTTGCAGTCAGCATGCTGTCAATGTTTTTTTTAATCAATGTTTTCCCTATAAGTGGCCTTGTAGCTCAATGCTCTGCCCCAGCAGACAGCTCTGGCAGGCCATTGCTCCCCACCTGGGTTAAAAGCAGAGGGCAAATTTCATTGTAACAAAATGACAAATTGTAACATTGCAGCACATGACCAATAAAGTTGTATCTTGTGTCTCATAATCAGAAAGGTGTTATGATATCACCTGTGGACATAAAGCAAAGGCAGAAATGCTTTTTACTGGCCCCTATTTTAATGAATAGTAGTTGTTTTTAATAATATACAGTAAATTATAAATAAACACTGATAATATCAATTCAATTATAAAATAATACAAATTCAAAATAATAATTTTGAGTACATACAGTACATAACTAAAAATAAATATTAAGGGTGTATAAACACAAACACGTCCCACAATGGGACTTGCTTAATTAATTTGAATTAAGAGATTACAATGTACAATAGATGATTAGCAGACATGTGTGAGGTGCAGACTAGATCATACCAGGAATCCAAACATGGCTGGTTCCACAGATTAAATAACTACACAGATAATGAAGTAATCATTAATGCCAGCTTAATAAATGGTATCATCCTGGTTCCACTTACCTTTGCGTCCTGCTGTGTGTGTGTGTGTGTGTGTGTGTGTGTGTGTGTGTGTGTGTGTGTGTGTGTGTGTGTGTGAGAGACGCTGTCATGACGCTGCACGTTTGGACACGGATGCGGCCGTGCGGATATTATTTTGAAATTCCTCACCGGATGCACTGGTTTGACACTGTTCCTTCACGGGGAGGTTTAAGCTGAGCTGGCTGTTGTGGCTTCAGATCGTTCCTCTCGACGACTTGCTAGAAACTCGGGTTTTTTACACCAAACGTTGTGGGCACGCGGAAGCAGTGTATGCGCTCTCTGATCTACGCTCGTCCAGCTTTACTGTAGGAGCGTCACCTCTGTCAAATCGACGTCATGGACCCCGCAAGTCAAGGTAAGGACGGAATGTTAGCTTAGCGGGCAGGTTAGCTAGCACGCATCCTAGCTACTCGCAAAATACATAGAAAACGCGTGTTAAGTTACGGCCAGACCCAACAACGTTGCGGTAGTCTGCTGTGTGTGGTTGTGTTAGGAGCCCGGCACTGCTACGCCTTGTGCGGCCGCTGAGAGAGGACGGGCCCGCGGCTTCTTAGTAAGTGACAGGACCAGCAGCAGGGCGGAGGAGGATCGTATTACTGGTGGCGGTGAATGTCACAGGACTGACGGGGTTTCTGTGGAGCGATGAGGCTGGAAGTGTCACTGTCCTCACTCTCAGGTCAACACGTGAAGCACATGTTTGCAGCAGCAGCAGCAGCCCTCGCTGCTAACGCGCCTCTTCATGCTTCCTTTTGTGGACGTCCGCTCAGTAATAGCCGCTGTGTCATTGTCACGGTATCTTTGACGTGACAGACGCGTGGCGGACCTCGTTTGGCGTTTATTGCAAATTGTTCCATTGGTCTACAGTTTGTCATGGGATATTCCTTTTAGGTGTGTAGGTAGGAGGTCTGAACCAGCTGTCACACCGTGGATGGGCCGTAGCCTACTGTAACAGTGAGGGGCGGGGGCACCCTGGACAGTCCATCGCTGAGTACAAACAGCCATTGATTCCTGACTCCGACTGAATCTGAGCTGTAGGAAACCTGACTTCCTTTGAGGAGGGAGTTGTTAATAATTGCCACTAGTCTTCAGCACCATTGGTTGTTGTGCTGCTTATTTTTATTTTATTGTTCTTCTTCTTCTTCTTCTTCTTTATTATTATTATTATTATTATTATTTTATTTTAAGAATGGCGGGACATGTTTTTTTGTTTTTTACTTCCTTTGAATGGGTGTGTTTTCAATTTTAGTTTTCGGTTTAGCTCCTATCAACTACACCCACTAAATAAATACTGTCTGGATGTTCTGTGATTATAACTGTAGAAATGATGTTACAGCCAGGCTCAAGTGTCCTGTTGTCCTCCGTGCTGATCCTCACGGTGCCAAGCTCCTTTATCTGCCAAAACTAAGCTGCAGTCCCCAGTTAACCTCAAACTGTACCCGCTGTTGTAGAAATGCTGATGGTGGGATATTTCAGTGTTTCAGTGAGCAATTTAAGCAAATGAAGCCATTTAGGCTTTGTATTGTAATTTTGTGTGTATGTATTTGTTGTTTACTGTACAGTGCACTCCAGACCTTCAGCTGTTGGAGGAACATTGGTCTAATAGTGGCGGACTAAGGGTTTTTTAAAGAGTCCTCTGGCTAATTTACTATTTCTTCCACTTGTATCTGCCCTGGCAACATTAGTCCTTTCCAGTTTTTGTGTATGAGTGAACCACTCTAGGCTTTTGCTACTTGTTTGCCCTTTTTCTGCTTCTCCTTTATTGTCCTCTGTTTCTCCCTTTCACACATTTTCTTTGTGTGCCATTGTCATGATTGCAGATATCAATCTGAACTCACCTAACAAGGGCCTTGGTGTGGATCATTCAGACAGCCTGTCTGATTCATCAGCACAGGGAGCAGTGAAGAACTCAGTCAATCTTCCACCAGGCATTACAGAGGAAGAAGCTGAAGAGCTTCAAACTGAGCTTACTAAGGTGGGAGGCCTCACACCTTCTCAAATCACTAGTACTGACTCCAAACACATCACATTCTTGTATTTACATGAATATTATTAGAAGTCCCCAGTCTTTTTCACAAATCAAGGTCTGAATCTACGAAACACATGGTGGAAGGGGACTTCTAAGGGACACTTACTGTATGTGTTTCAGTGGGATTTTCAGTTAGCAGGGAAGTGCACCATTTATACTCCAGGAGAATTCTCTCTGGGGAAATTGTCATTTTCTAGATAATTGAAACCAGTTTTTCTATCCTTATAAGTTACCAGCTTTCTCGAGAGGCAACTTGATCCTTGCTCATACAATGTATTTAAGCTCAATGAGTGAAAATAAGGGCCGTTGCTTACACGTCATCAGAAGACACTATTATTATTATATTGGGAAATGTAAAAATAAGCAAACACGCCATAAGCTTCTTTCGTGCATGTGCTGGAATCCTGAACGTTTTAAGACATTGAATTAAAGAGTCGCATGTGTCAGGACATTCCTCATGAAAATGACAAACCTGATTCAGTGAGCTCCCTAGTCTTAATTCTCATGATCCATGGACATCAATATATAACCATATCAATAATTTGCTGGGATTTGGATTTGGATTTTTTTTGAATCATTTGGGGATGAGGGAATACAAACATAGGTATAGATCAGTGCACTGATATTAAACTGAGAATATAGGAGAAAACAGGTGATGTATCTGTAGTCACTGCATGTGGAACAACTCCAAATGTGATCTAAAACACATGTTCTGAAGTGTAAATATCCTTCTGCTTATGAAACTCTGAAGTGAAAAATGTATCTCTTGACTTTGGTCAATCTGTTATGTGTCAGGTAGAGGAGGAGATCAACACTCTGCGTCTGGTTTTGTCAGCCAAAGAGAGGCACGCTACAGAGCTAAAGAGAAAACTAGGCCTCAGCCCCCTCAACGAATTCAGGCAGAACCTCACCAAGAGCTGGCAAGAAGTACAGACCTCCAATGCGTATGTATTATCATAGAAGTTATTTAAAATGTATTTTTTCCCCTCCTTAAGTTTATTCTCTTGCGTTTTAAGATTTAATCAGCTCACCTTTGTTTGGTATGGTTGGCCACGTACTGCATGTACTGTACTGTTGGTAGAAAGACAAAAGCAAATGAGCAAGCAAACGCTAGCAAGCTTTTCTACAAAAGCAAATCACCTTCTGCAGGTATTTTGTTTGTTTTATCAACCTGAATTTTAATGACCAGGTGACTCATGTACAATGACGTGCATACTGTAGATTTCCTAGTAAAGTTTGCGTAAGTGCAAATTCAGAAAACTGCGTAAGTAGAAAAAAATCCAGATGAATCAACCTCAACCTGAATCTACGCATGTACATCCCTTTGTACCTTCATAGAATTCAGCACAGGTGAATGAGTAGCAGACTCCTCCTGTGACACACCTCTATAAAATATGTTAATTCATTTAATTACATTCTGCGCCGAGAGGGACTGTGTGTGCAGGTGTCAATGCTGAAGGTTCCGCACAGTAGTGGAAATAAAAAAATAACTCCTTCTCACATGAAGGTGGACATGAAGCAAAGTTTACCACCAAAGCGTCACTAAAACAGGTAGAAGTGAAGGAGATTAACTAACCTCGTGACACTGTGTTCAGTGATTAGTGTTGACGCTGAAGACAGGATGATATATTCCGGCGCACAGGTTCTATGCGCAACAAGAATTTATATCAATTGATTAAATAGTAAATTATTTACTAAGCCACCAATCCGGTACCAGCTTCAAATCTGATCCCAAAAATGCTGTTTGTCAAAATAAATGGATTCTCGTCAAACCAGGCACCTCGTCACAGCGCCACTGACTGTAGCTGCATTTGTGCGTAGTAGATTATTTGTACATTGATGAAATGAAAATGTGTTCTGTTGACTTATTGTTAACTAAACGATGTTATCAATAATAATTCATTAAGGATAAGGATTTGCAGTTATGGATTTGCAGTTCTGGATATGTTGCTCATCTTATGGTGCAGCAGTGTAACAGCTACATAATGCTGCCCTTGGGGAAGTGGTGGAAAAAACTGTTTGACCAGCGGCAGGATAAAGGCTGCATTTTAATACTGTATAGTCATGAGAGCATTTTATAAAGACCATGACACCTGCAAGTAATACAAAGCTCAGCTTCTGGCTTGAAAATGTTACAGCAATACATGAGAAGAAAACATACAGATGTAGCAGCAGTAGCAAACACTGTGCATCTGCACTTCTTTAAGTTCTGCTGTGAAAAAAGTTAGTTTGTTGATCTGAGGACAGTCGCATTTAACGCGTTCTGATTTTTCATAGAACAGCTCAACTTACAACGGTGCAGACACTAAATGTAAAGGCAGCATTAAAATCTGACAACGTTTTTAGTGATTGTCATGGTTGCCTCAAAGCCAGAAGAAGCCCAGGAGTCTGTGGAGGTTGGCTGGAGCTGCTGCAAATCTTTACAACTGAAAAAAACTTGTTTATTTATATTTTAGATATTTATCTAAGTTTGAGTCAAAAAAATATACTAAAACTTAAAGTAACATTTTTTTAAAGAAACATATTGCGCAAAAGTTCATTTATTTCAGTAATGCAACTTAAAAAGTGAAACTAATGAGATAGACTGATTACATGCAATGATTATGGCATACAGCTCATCCACAAATGCACAATTTCTGAAAATTTAAATATTATTTGCAATCTATAAAACAAGGATTCTACGTAGATCAGTATCGGACCTCTGAAAAGTACAAGCATGCATATGTACTCAGTACTTGGTTTGGGCCCATTTTACTGCCTCAGTGCTGCGTGGCATGGAAGCTATCATCCTGTGGCACTGCTGAGGTGTTATAGAGGACCAGTATGCCTTAATAGCAGCCTTCACCTTGCGCATTGTTCGGTTTCATGTCTCTCATCTTTCTCTTGGCAATGCCCCATAGATTCTCTATAGGGTTCAGGTCAGGCAAGTGCTCCAAAATCTCCTGGTAGACAGCTGTGTTGACTCTGGACTTGATGCAGCATAGTGGGCCAACACCAGCAGCACCCCAAATCAACAGACTGTGGAAATTTTTCATGATCCCAATGCCATCATATTAATTATGGCAAATCACGGCTTGAGCTATCTTGCTTTGCATATAATGAGTTTATCTCTTAGTTTCACCTTTTACGTTGCATTAATGAAATAAATAAATTTTTATATTCTATTCTAATTTTTCAAGTTTCCTCTGTACAGGTGTTTCTGTTCCCAGACACTAAGCACAGAAAGTATGAGTCCTTATTTAGCTCTTGCTCACTAGTGAGTCCTGGGATTCTGAAGTGTTTGCTCTCTCACGCTCCGACTTTGTTTACTCAAACATACAAGGGTCCTCTCACCTTTTCACCATGTTTGAGAACACGTACATTTCAAATTCTTCCATCTGGGGTCACCACAGTCAATCATCGGTTTCTAACACTATCCTGGGCATCTTTTGTTGTCACACTCTTTTAGCATATCTATATATCTTCTTTTTGCTTTTCCTTCTTAAGAGAACCTCTGCTTTTCCATCTTCCTCCACCTGCTCTTTACTCTCACCATGTGTCCATCAGCATAGGTCTCGCAAGAGGTCTACTGTACAACCAACATGCCCATTGAATTCTATTCCAACACTACACTCTCCTCTAGGGATACTGTCTATGACCTCATTTAAACTTGCTCCAGAATCTCTCTTGTCTTCTAACGCAAAGCTACTTGTGGAGCATACCCACAGACTACATTTACCATCACCCCTTCGATTTCTAGCTTTAGGCTCATCACCCTGTCTAAGACTCTTTTTACCTCTAGAACATTGTTCACCAAATCCCCCTTCAGGATAAATCATACCTCGTTTCTCTTCCTTTCCACACAATGGTAGAACAGTTAGTGTCCTCCAGCACTATGCGCTTTGCTACCCTTCCACCTCGACTGCTGCACAGACAGTGCATCTACCTTTTCTCTCTTTGCCTTTCCCTGTCATTTTGCCAACGTGAGTCCCTCTTCGCATTTTTTTCCTCTTTTCTCTCTGTCCATGAACCCTTCTGCCTCCTCACCAGCGGCCGTTATTTACCCGGTATGACATTCGTATTGATAATTCACTTGGTTGTTTTTTGTCAAGTTCCTGACACAGCCCTCTCTATTTATTGGGTGTGGGATCAGCACAGAAGACACTGATTTGTTAACCCCTGTGGCTAGATTAACATTTGTGTGTGTGTTTATTGTAATGCCTGGTACAGTAGCAACCCAAAGATGGTTTCTTGGTCTTTATAGAAGAGTTGGTGGAAAGGGACCACCTGTTGGAGAAAGTAAATTGATTGCTATTCAACTGTAGATGTAATTTTGTATTTATGATCACAATGCAATAACAATGGTAGGGTTAGGATCCAGGACATGCTGGAGGGGATTATGTCTCTTAGCTAGCCTGGGGATGCCTTGGGGTCCCACCGGAGGAGCTGGAGGAACTTTCTGGTTAGAGGGAAGTCTGGAGCGTCTCTGCTTTAGACTACTGCCAATGTGACCAAATAAGCGGTTAAAGAAAGATGGATGGATGGATGCAATCCCAAAATAAAGGTTCTGCAGAAAGAGAAAAAACGTAAAGAAAGCTATATATACAGCAGAAACCCTCTGAATCGATAAAAAATCAATGGTACCAGTCAGAAGTCCATGCCTATGTTGTTTCCTTACTGTAGCTCATTTTTAAGTGTTAAGCTTTTGATTAATAGATTATTTATGTATATTCTCTACTACAGAATAAAATAATTCCCTAGAATAAACAAACCCTGAACAAACTGTGTGGAATATCTCATTTTTGTGATTGATAAATCTCTTGATCATGTAACTTGTAACTAATGCAAAGCTATGTTATAAGTTTCAAACTAGTCTTTTACAAGATCTTCTCAGATACAGATACTTAACATCAAGTTGTACCAAAATCTTTAGTCTGACTGTCGGAAACTGTGGAAAACCTTTTGTTTTATTTCTTTGCAGTTGTCATGGCAGCAATGTGCAAGGAAGAATTTGCAACAAGGATGCATAGCATTAGAGTGGAGGAAATGCATCTCAAAGCTTCATGATGTGTTTGGCAGAGCAAATGTCCATAAATAATCCAGGCCTGAACCATCTTCACTACTGTAAGAGATGGTTTAGAGTGCACTAAGCCATCTTTAGCAGAAAGGAAGCTCTTAAGCCTGGTCTTAATGTGGAGAGGAAGTCTGCTTCTAGACCCTGAACTGGGAGCTGGTTCTACAGACGTGCTTGGTAGAAAATGGAACTATGTGGCCTTTAAGATAAAATGGTGCTTCGTAGGAAAGAAGAAAAGCTGTATGCCTAATATGCCAAGAAGCTGTTGCCTTTTTCAAAGAGTACAATATCAGTTGTCACGAAGCAACGTAGCAATATCTGCTACGAAGCAGGAATTACGGCTATGGCTCAGGTTGGCAGCCAATTTACAGACTCAGCAAAATAAATTTTCAATAGCAATTCAAGGCTCAAATACCAAGGGAAACATTTTTTTGCTGGCATTCAAATTAGCAAAAGCTAGCAAGCCTTTCTACAAAGGTGTTTTTAAAAGAATGCATGGTAGACAGAGCGGTGTTTGGGGAAAAAACAGTTTGTCAGGCAGAACTGTGACTCTGCTGTGACTTTTACTACAGTAATTCTTTTACTAAAAGTCTTAAGGCTTTTTTTGTAGTAGAAAAAAGTATAATAATGTCGAATGATTGAATTCTTATCTAAGAAACCATCTCTTAGGAGAGACAAATGTTTAGTTGAATCCGGGTCTGTGTGTGTAATGCCATCTATTGTACCGTGAGTGTGTCTTTCCCTTTGTCATTCTCCTGCTGTTGTGTCTTCAGATATCTGTCTGCCTCAGCCACTTTGGATGACATTACCCACTCTGAAGCGTGAGTTGACCCCTTTATATTTTGTTTTGATTTGGGTTTTTCTAAGCTAAGATTGGTTTTTCTTTTGGGACTTTTTGTGCGTTTTCATTGTCTTTATCTTTTCTGTTTAGCTTCTTTTAATAGATTTGTGTTTTTATTTTTGTTAATTTTTTTTTATTTTGTTACCGGCCAAATTAAACTGTATGGTGTAGAGTGAGGGCGTGTAACAAATTATATAGAAGAAAAGCAAAATATTGTATCATTAACTTTTTGTGTTCAAACTTAATGAATGCTCTAAAAGGAAAAATAGAACAAGTCAAAGTGTGTGAAATTAATAAATTAATTAGTACAGTACACTAGTCAATATGTCGGAACGATACCACAAGTATTTTTAATGGTGTTGTATTGCATAGACCTGGTCCTTATTAACTCTAGGAAGTAAAAAACCGCAATGTGAGTGGTCAGCCATGTTTAGCATCTTGGTATTTGACCACACCAGCTCCACATTTGTATTTGCCGTGCTAGCTTTGGGGAGTGTGTGTTTGTGTGTGTCCATGCTCATGAGTGCTGCCGGTGTGCAAACATTAGCAGGTGCATCTTGTTCACCCTGTTGAGTCTGTCTGGACAATCTAACTTTCTAACCTACTGTTTTAAAGTAAGAGATTACTGTGTATATTTCAGGAACCACGTCTATTGGCTACTTGTATTGGTTGAACTCAAACCAAGCGCTGAGAGAGGGGTCATTTCTACTGCTTCTACACATTTGCTTTAAACTATCACTCAGTTTTATTCATTATGTTCAGAGATATCTTCCACACGGTTCATTTTGATTGGTTCATATCCAAAGTGGATAGTGTTTAAAGCATCTAAAGTCACCAAGTGGAATAAATTCACACATTCTACACTCAGACATCAAACACATACTGTAGATTTTTGGGCCACATTTCTTATCTGCGTGCAGGGTTCTCTCATCAGTATTGCAGCACGGCACAGGCTGCTAATCAGAAAGTAGGAAGGTGTCTTGTGGTATATATTGGTATGTTATGTTATTTTAGTATTTAGTTGAAGAAGAACATTTGTAACTGAGCTAAACAAACTAGTGTGCACAAACCAGCTTTTACTCCAATAGTGAAACCTTTACTGTGTTCAGTTAGAAGTTAGAAGATAGCAGCTAACTGTCTTCCCTCCTTCCATTGTCATCAGATGTTTTTCAGCTTCTAACTTGGTAAACAAAGCAAAACAGAGCAATTGTTTTACTGTTTTGAGCTAGTCTAACACTCTAGCCTTCGCTCTGCAGTAGATCAGCGTAGATCAGCAGTGACCACAGGGAGTGGGTTAACGCTCAGTTTTGGCTGCTGAGCAACAGGTACCACAGTAACTCAGCAGGTTGGATAGAGTTAGTTAATGGAGCTAACCAGCACTCAACCCTGTGTTATTAGGCTGTAATGGTTTTAGCTGGGATCAGGTTCAGGATGGTTCTGCCCATTGTGACTGTCAACATATTTATGGTTCCATTTGTGATTGTATTGCTCAATATATATACCTTTGTCACACACCTGCTGCTACAGTGACTATACTCTGCTACTCTAGTTTACTGGGATGCTTTGTCCTGCCGCCTGAATTTTGACCTAGTGGGCTGTACCCACTAGGTTAGGATGTTGTAGACTGGCACATCAGAGCTAATTTGAAAGAAGCCATTAGCAATAATTGCATCTTGTAACAATGTTCTGCTTTGGATTTGCAGTGTATTAACTTGTACACAATGTGACTCATAAGTCAGATCTCTAAAGGGGTCCCGATTTATTTATTTTCATTTCTAAACTAAAATCCATTGGCCGTCACATAAATGGAACCTGCAGCCCCTCAGGGACTACAATTGCCCACCCTTGTTTGTGGCTGAGTTTTGCAAATATTGACACAGACCTTTTCAATATAGTCCTCACTCTGCCTTTCGAGAGAAGACAGGACTCAAGGATGCATGAAGTGATGGTGGTGGTATATAAATACAGGAACACAGGGATCTTCACTTGTTTCTTCAGCACTAAAGCCCCTTTTGGTTTTTGGTTGTCGTGGCTCAAAGCTCACTAAGTGTCTGCGTGCATACAGTACTAAACATTGTTGTGGTAAATTCTGCATTTCTTTGCTGGTAACTAAGGAACATGTGTCATTTGTGTGCATCTTATACCCCCCCCTCCTGTTCCCTCTTTTTTTTTTTTATTTTTTTTTTTTCCTCTACCCCCCTGATTCTTTTCCTTATGGCTTCACATCTTGTTTATGTTCCACTCTACCCATCTGTCTTCTCATCCTTTCTTTTATGTTTTACTTCAATTCTCCTTACTTTCCTTATGCACCTCCCCTCTTTGGCTCTCATCTTTGTAGATACAAGAAGACTCAGGAGACTCTTTCTCAGGCTGGACAGAAGACCAGTGCTGCTTTATCTACAATGGGCTCAGCCATCGGCAGGAAACTTGGTGACATGAGGTACAGTGCAATTACGCAAACCCATGGCATTCCACAGACATTCCAAGCAGATTAAATCTCCTCTGCGACAATGTATTGACACAAACAATGAAAAGTCTCATCTTTATATTTACATAGTCCAGTGGCTTGTGATCAGAACTGTCTGAATATACAAACTAAATACAGGGTAACACTGAAAGTTAAATTGAAAACTATTCGAGCTGGTCACTTGCTTATGTTGGGGGTATTTACACCAACCATGTTGGTGTCCCCCGCAGGTGTAGCCAGTGCTTGTCCACTTCTCACCACACGTGTGAAAGGTCATTTACTAATTTGAACACATAGCCCATTTTATGTTTAATCTTTACAAAGTAAAGCTATGAATTGTAGTCATCTTTAGAGATGTGTCATTCAGTGTCACAGGGTTGAATAAAATAAATGTTAGTATTATTTCAAAATTGCAACATAATTATACCTTTTTTTATTTTTATTTCATTAACACTTGGTCGTGTATGGGTTCCGTTGGAAGTATCACTCAACATCACACACTATCCCTTCCCTAGTCCAAAACTACATTTTCTACTGTGGAGTTCAACCGCTTTATTTCCATTGCCTGGTTTTTACCACTGTCCAATGTCAGACTAATCAAATAAGCTTTTGTTTCTAGGTATAGGTGAAAACACAAGATGTTTGCTTGACACTAACTTAATTTTGAGCTAACATTGTTTTTGTTGCACTCGTTTTCCGTGGGCCTCATCACACACAATGCGTCTCTATGTTGTAATTGTTCCCCTTCTTTCAAAAGACGTGCTTTAGGTTAGGTGTGTCTTGTCCTTCGTAGGGTTTTACGTTTGTTGTTTTCCGATGTTGCTGTGTTTTTCTTACGCTTTCTTTTTTTTATTGCTGCCTTGGTTTTAACTGCAGAGCTCTACCTTTCTCTAACTCCTTTAGGTAAGACTTGCATGTCCCTTCACAACAACTCAAAGTAACAAAGTCATTTGACCTAAAATTTGCAACAAGGAACAATTTTGGATTATATCATTTATGTTGAAATTATAAAATATAAACTGACTGAGATACACTTGTGTTCAGAATAATAGCAGTATACTTATGAATACAGCTTAGAATCTGCATAAGAGCTTTTGCTTCTTATACCTAGATGGACTGGGACACTGTACCTTCTATTCCAAAATCAAAAAGAAGAAAAATCTTTCAGATGTGTTCTTGAAATGAAGAGTATTTGCATACTTCTACAAACTCAACATTTACTGTAAAAACTGAAAAGATGATCATCTGTAGCTCACTGAACCAATGTTTAGTTGCGTAACCATGGATTTTGGGAACTGCCTCACATCTGTGTTGCATGGAGTAGACAAACTTCAGTCCCAGAACGACAGATGTATTCAAACTGATCCATCATCCTTGGTTCGCTATACAGTAAATGACATAAATGGACTAATAAGGGCCACATGCTTCACAGGAATGACATCACTAATTGAGCTCCACTGCTATCGTTTGGAACATGCACCTTTCAATTAATGATTCAATTACACACAATCGGCAGCGATCATGTTAGGACTATTGATTCTCTTGGTTTCCTATTACTCTGAACGTAACTTCTACCACTTAGAGATGTTGGACTGCGATTGTTTTGAACACAACTGTAAGAACATCTAATATTCCTAAATGGTCACCTGACCTGAACTAATTTGTTTTCCTATGAGTCTATAGAATGTGTTTATGGTTTTCCAACATAGAAATTGAAGAAATACATTTCCTTATGTAAGCAAAGAGGGTTGGTGGTAGGTGGAATTGAAGGAAAATCTTGTTACTGTAATAGCAACTGATATTAAGCATTGACTTTAGGGCTAACTAATAAGGTGTGCGTGAATGCTCACTCACTCTGCTCACTTGCTTTGTAACACCTCTCTGTCTTCTCTTAACGCTTACAAAGTAACAACTATTCGATTCGCCACTCCATAAGTATGCCAGCCATGAGGTAAAGTAGCACGACCCTGTTGACACTCTTCCATTCTGCTTCACTTGTTTATCTGCATGTTATTTACTGTTGTCTGTGTTTGTAACGGTGCTGTGCTCTTTAAACTCTTTAAACTCTCTTGTAGAGTGATGGTTGATACTAAATGGTCTACGTGCCTGTTCAATCATCCTCACATAAAATAAAATTTCATTAGGAAAACTGCCTGATGGTGTCACAACTTAATCATTCATATGTCAGTTTTGTAGTGATGGTAAACTCCACAGAGCCAAACAATTGATTAACATTAGAAGTAAACGAAAGATGAGTACTGTATGCTTTCTTTAGACGATGCAGCATGTGAGTTTGTGTTTACGCAAAGAAACTAAAGAAACTACTGTAAACACTTTTAATCTTGTGATTGGCTGTGTTAAAGCAGCAGATGCACCTCATGTTCGCCCCCTTCAGGATGAGGCAGAGAACCGCCCTGCCTCACATCATGTTATTGTTTTTTTTTTTTAACACAGTGAAGCAAAGTAATTATGTCACGCACACATCCATAAAGACATTAAGCAGGTTTCAGAAACTCATGGTTTATAACAAATTTGTCTGTTTTCCACCAACATTTTATTGGTGATGGGCTGTGATATGGAAGCAAGATACACATATCGGCCCACTAGTTACACTTTAGGTTTTTAGGGTGAGGCTCAGCTTGTTGCTGCTGCTCCTTGGGTTTCTCCCCATATTAGATCAGGAAATCCGCAAATTCGGCTGTTATTATTTTTTTTTATATTTACACAAAAAAAGCATTTAATGATTTGAGTTATACAGAAAATACAATTATAACACAGATCAGGGGAAGATATAGATTTCTACAGAATGTAATGTTATAATAATTGTATTTTATAGTGATGTCTTCTCTGACTGTTATTATTGAAGACAGTCTTTTTGGTTGCAAATGTAACTTTGTGTTTTCCACAGGAACTCTGCAACGTTCAAGTCCTTTGAGGATAAAATGGGGAATT
The DNA here is from genome assembly GCF_900634795.4 of Betta splendens. Classification (NCBI taxonomy): domain Eukaryota; kingdom Metazoa; phylum Chordata; class Actinopteri; order Anabantiformes; family Osphronemidae; genus Betta; species Betta splendens. The sequence continues at coordinate 16,332,147 of NC_040887.2, read as the reverse complement.
TGAAGGTGAGTAGACTTATGTTGACCTGTTTCATGGCTCAGTAAGCTTTAGTGAGAGATGCAGTCACTTCAGAGCTACTGTATGGATACTGCCAATAGCCATGACCTCATTGGGTAATTTCAGCAGGACAGTGCCATCTTCAACTGATCATCAGCATGTCCGTGTTCTATTCGATCTGTAGAGTACATCATGGGCAGGCAGTTGAGCAGCTCAGGCTCTGTTAATGTCATTCAATGGAACAATTATGTACTCTAAATTAGTTCAAAATGAGCATGAAGCATCCACGCTAAAGTACTATTTACCTGTTTGGATGTTATGTGTTAAAGAGCACGATTCTGTGTGATCTAGGTCCATTGTAAAGACTCTGGTCATGTTGGTTGTGTCACATGGTTTGTCTTTGCCAGCTTGACATGTAACTAAAGCTAAACAACATATTCAGGCATAAACTGCTTTTGCCAATGCTAACACTTGCCTCTGTTTGCTTCTTTAGTATAAGGTTGTCGGGCCCAGAGGAAATGGAGAGGCTGCCAGCTCCCCCACTGACACCACCCCTACTCAGGAGAACCCGCCTTTCTGAACACGCCCCTTTGCTCTTCCTCCCCACCGCCTTCTTCATGACCTGAGACTGTACTGTTAACACCTGACATTGCAGAGTCAGCCCTGACCCTTAGCCCTCCAATTCACCAACCTTCCAGCGCTCACTTGCCTTAGTTCTGTTAATGGCAACAAGTGGAGCTGAAGCACTTCTCAGTTTATGGTGGGATGACCTTGCTCCATTATTCTTTCTCTGATGGGGAAACTTTTGTTTGTCTAAATCTGAAGAAGTTACAAATCTTGTTTTGTTACCACTGCACCCCCCTCACACATAAACACACACATCATAACCACAAATAAGAGTGTCCCTTTCAATCAGGTCTAATCTATCACACAGTTACCTGTCTAAGTCTTAAAAGTCAGTACTTAGTGGCAGGTTACGAACCCAATAAATGAATATATCTCTCATTCTGTCGTGGTTCCTGGAGATACTGCAGAAATTATATCAACATGCATTTAGGAGTAAGAGTAAGGCTTTTTCACCTTTAGTTTACTTACTGTAAATCATGTAGTCACATTTTGAGCACCTGCTAGTATCATCACAGATGTTCCACTTCCACTTTGTCTGCTTCACAGCTCTGGTTTGAAACACAGACTGGTTTTGCAGGTTAGAGAAAATTGGCTCCATTACGAGGGCAGGATCTAGCACATCTTAACCTTTATATGAACTACCAGTGCTACATGCATGTACATATCTCATCTCACTTGTACCAACCATGCCAATATGACCAAGGTCTTGTGTATCGTACTAAAACACCCCAATATGTAAAAACAAGAAAATACAGAACCCATTTTGTATTATAAACTATTTTACACTGCTTTGCATATAAAGTTTTTACATGACTTTTATCAACAGGTATAAGTATATACAAGTAGATCTATTTCAGCCTAGAGGTAGTAATCAGGTTGCAAGGTTTAAAGCTAAACCTTCTAGAAAATAAAAACTCTCAGCCAGTTTCACAAACTTCTCCAGTCATAAGCAGACTTGTTTTTGAAACTGACCAATGATGTTTCAGCTGTTTTGTGCCTACTTGGGCACCAAACCAATCAAGATGAGGGCAAGGAGGAAAACGGTCCCACTGTAGGTGTTCTTGGACCTCAAGGTCATTGCTTGTCACTCAGAAGTTAAACACGTGACACAATCCTTCCTTTTGTTGTGATAATGGTCAAAGCTTTGGTGTGGACACTGCTGGTGAATGTCAGTGCTTCTCACTTGGCCTTACTGTCTTTAAGCGGTTCAACTTCTTCTATACAGTAGCCTACAAAAATTAAACACCCGTTCTTTTGTTACTTCTTAATGTTTATTTGAGAAAGTTTGCAACCAAATATTTATGGGCCATAAAATGTATGTCAAACTAAAAGCTCCGGTGCCATAGTCCTGCACATTAGCAGCCAAATGCACTCCTTTGACTTTTTGCTTACATTGGTAGCACGTTACAAATGACATGGTCAGTTATGAGGAGAGCACAAAGTTGTGCAGCACAGACACTTTTCTCCTCTGCATGAAAAATTATGAACGTTTTATTATAATTTTTGTTTTTCTGCATTCTGACATTAAGGTTGCTGATACTAAAAGCAACCAAGTTGTTACAGGTTCTTTATATTTAATTTTTAAATTTTACCTAAATTCATGAGATTCAGAAATAAAAAGTACACAAAGTCCTGTGCAATGTTGATCAAACTTGGCCTTCAATACAAATATATTTTATCTTAATTATAGGACACTACAACATTTTGCTCTTGCATCTTGGTTTGACTTCATTGCTGTCTTTGTTGGGGGATGTGAGTTGTTTTATTAATATTCTGCATCATTAATTAATGGAACGAATGCATCTGCAGAAGGTGTAAACATGCTTTTAGACCAGTAAATGAAAGCAAATATAAAGAACAATTAAGATGAGCAGATGATTTGAGGTGACAGGGTTTTTAATGAGCAAACACGAAAAAACACAGTTTGAAAACATGTTGCCATCAAAACTCAGTTGCCAGAGTATTTAATTTTAGTTAATTTTGGTGTTTAATTATAAAGTTTGTGTGTGTGTATGCGTACACACACACACACACACACACACACACACACACACACAAACTTTTATTGGGAAAAATGAATGTTGAAATCCTTTTTTGTAATAAAGTGGCCATCAGCTAAAAACATAATGCCAATGTTTAATTATGTTGATCGGCCTCTGAGGCCATAACAACTATGACTTTCTGTTTTGCAACAAAGATGCTAGAGATGCTTAACACAAGAAATTTATGTTGTAGTGAGTAGGAGAAGTTTAATTCCTGAAATTGTTTCTGCCTTTCTGTTTTGGCATTGTCACTTGTTAAAAGCACCTGTCAGTTTTAGGGGAAACTGGTAGGACACAAAGACAATTTAGATTCGATTTCTTTGCCAATTCTAGACCATGAGTCTTTTCAGAGCCCCCCACTGCAGAAGCTGAGAAATACTTAAGTACATATGGCTTTGTCTAGGTCCTGGCCCTGATGGAGATTACTAAAAGGGATCCAATTTGGAAAATTAGGTTTTGTTGTGTATGTTTGAATATCAATAAAGCATTCCTTTTAAAACGGTTGTTTTGGGTCATTATTTTCTTGTTTTTGTGTACAGTGTAAAGTTCTGACACATCTGTATTATTTTCCTAAAATAGACAAACCAGTAAGTAATTCTGGTACAGTTAATTATAATTTAGAATGATCAGACATTAAGCTTAAAAAGGACTGTTTTGAACTGCCATAACTTGTTGTTAGATGTTTTCCAGTGTTTGTAGTGATTTCACATCTTTCAGATTTTTCATAAACCATTGTTATAATCATAGGAATTCACATTACAGCAGTCGATCATAACTGTTGAATGACATGACGCCAGGACACAGCAGATCTACAGCTACATTATTGCAGGAACATGTTTGTTTCTACATGTTCACTGTGTGTCTGCTTGAAATCGCACAAGTGATAAGATTTGGATCAGTGATGTTACCTCTTACAACAGAACTCACTACGGTGAATATATAATGGGTATAGAAAGTACAGGTGGACTGGGGCGGGCCCCTCTCTGGGCGCGAGGGCTTCTCCTGGTGGGTTCCCTACGGACCGTGGGTCCTCGGGCTCCACTCTCTCAGGCTGATCCTCCTACTGGGGGGAGTGTTTGCCTCTGGTTCTCCTGGGGTGGACGGCGTTGACCCAACAGTGGTGCACTCTCGGGTGTCGTCTGACTACATTGATGTGGTAACATTGACAGACTAGCAGTGGGCGAGTGAATGAGGTGGAGTATATGGGAAAAGCACAAGTGAGTGGAATGAGTCAATCAATGAAGCAACAGAAGGCAGAGGGGAGATCTGCAGGCATAGCTAGAGTCAGGGTTATGGACAGATGGGAATCAAGAGAAAGTGAAACAGGCAGCGACAGGCTGAGGTCCATGACCCTATATTGTCCAACACTCATCCACTTAGGTCTGCAAGGGGTTTTCTACTAATGGAGGGAGTGGGGTCTACTTACGTAGTCTCACTTACTGTCCCTCCTAAAGTAAGATGCTCCTCAGTTTTAACTGCATTAGTCATATACTGTACGCTCATGCAGGACTTCGGAGGCTTCCCCTGGGGTGCCAGTGGGTAAAACCAGTGCCCAGTGTGGTGCTAGGGGATATGATCCAGCTGCTGGGGTGGGCCCCACTTCGATCTTGTGGGGGTGGCGATTTAGGGGTGGATCCCTCTCTGGGGGGGGGGCTTCTCAAGGTGGGGACCACGGGTACTTGGGCTCCATCTTCTGGGGCTGGGTACTTGGGTATTTGCCTCTGATTCTGCTGGGTGGACGGGCATTGAGTCAACAGTGGTCCGGTCTGGCTCAATAACTACGAGGTCTTTAACCTTTATGCCGCCCTCGGTCTTTTTTGTAGATTTTGTCAGATGGTGTTTTTTTTCCTAGTTGCTGATCATTTTGGCTGTGTTACAGCTGCTGGCATGATTTTTGTCAGAAATGTTTTTTTGTTGAATTTTTGAAATCCATTGTCTCTAATACGGAAGTTACAGTATACTGTACAATGGAGACCCTCGTGGCCTTTTTTGGTATGCACATAAAATTGCTATTGAATCATCATCAAACAACTTTTTTTTTGTAAATCACTTAAACAACCTCAGACCTGCCCAAAACTACCAAGCATTAAATATATTTTTTAGGATTTTTACCCTTTAAATGCCAGTTTTACCATATGAAGTTCTGCTTATTTTCAGCAAAAAAACATAGATTTCCACAAATTAAATAGTAGAAGGATGGTCTTTTGGTGGTGATTGGAGTCTTGCATATGTCACAGATTAAACAGTAGTGTAGTGCCAGATAATCCCTCTGGAGACTCACGTGGTCAAATAGACTACACATAAACCACACTTTAATCTCCCTTCAATTACACCATAAAACCATGCCTTTTGTAATGTCAGCGTTACTGTTTTTCTGACCCTTCATTATTTCATTGCATTGTCCTTTAATTTTACACCTAACTTTATATAGGAAAGAAAGCCACATACCTAATTTCAAACACACTTCTTTATTGTCTTAAAAAACTAGCCTCACAGTTTCTAACTAATACACCATAACATGAAACAACCCTTTGTCTTTAAGATGTGTGCTTTTTATAAAATAATGTTTGTTAATACAAGATAATCTGAAACTACAGTATGTAGTTTTTGCTCATTTTACTAGCTGGATCTGAAAGGACAGATGGTCATTAGGGTAGGTGATGGAGTAAGAATAGATTTATGACTACCAGCGAGTCCATCCAAAGCACACATAATTTTTTGCCCTTTTCAACTGGCAACAACTGTGTCTCAAAATCATAACATAGTATTAGAGAATATTGCCTCGTCCACATGGTGGTTAAACAGCACATCCACACAATCTGCCTCCAGAGTGCATCCTGCTTATTGTTTGTCCATTTTGTAGCCCTTTAATATCACAAAGTACAGGTAAACAAATGGTCTGAAGATTCCTGATCAGGTCCTGCTCTCTTAAAATTCAATATGTGGGCAAATGACGGAATCAGCTCCTGAATTACACAAAAAAGCAGGCTTTCCACCCATGCTTACTGCAGAACATACCCTGAATGCCTTAACACAGATTTGCAAAACCTATTTAAAGGAGTACTTAAAATTCACTGTTAGGATCTTAATACTGTAGGTATGTTTTATAAGAAAGAAGGCTATGCTTTTTGTTTACACAAAAATTTAGGTATAGAAGATCTGTGTAGTTTTAATCAGCTATTATTACAGTTGTACTGACAGTATGCATGGGTGTAATAAAAAAGACTGCAAAAATGATGACCAGGACATACGGTATAGCAAAGGGATGTTTAATGAATTCCTTGGACAATGAGATGAACATGTCCTTTGTTGATGTAATGCAAATTATAGAATACCAATATAGTATTGGTATTGTGTCAGCATTCCTAGTTCAACTGCATTTTTCAGTTAATGTTGATTCAAAATGGAGAACAAAAAAAATGTCTGGAGTCCTGCACATGGACTAACCAGTAGGGGGAGATCCATTTCTAACCAAAACAGAAACGCATACTAAACTAGTGCCCTTATTGAACGTCAGCATCTGCTATCTACTCATGCACCCTTTTTACTTGTTTATAATCAAAGTGTCATGGGCTTACACAACGAAAAGCAAATCTGGAGTGAGCTGTTGGCAACAAACTTTGCAGAGAATGCATACAGACAGATTAAATAAAATAATCAACTTAAATTAAATATTTAACAAAGGACACAAAGTATTGTGAACGCTGCCAGTTTGGCACAAAGTGTCCCTCACAGCACCATTAAATACCGAAGTCAAATGTTTAGATTGACTTCATTTCGATTGAATGTCACAAAATGTGTCTACTGACAATGGATAAAAAGTACAATTGTTATTTCAATTCCAAGAAAAAGGGTGGGAGTTTAAGCTCCTAGAAAATGGCACAAGTGCTATGGTGGGTTTAAAAAAAAGACAAGATCTGTAGTCAGGTGAACCTTTCCCTTTCAAGAACACAGGCTATGTTTGGAATTAAAATATTTGACAATGGTGCTAAGCTTTTGGCCAATTTATTTGAGATTATACAATAAATAGTGTTTTTTTACTATAGGAGATTTTAACCTGAGATTTTATTTAAAAAAAATAAACATTCGACCTTCATACTTTTTTGTTGGAATTAAATAAGTTAAGACTGGCTACCTACTGCACTGCTTGCTCTAATGGGGGGTTATTATTGCTATGCTATTCCATTTCCATTCTAGTAGCAAGGAAACCCCCACCGTAGCACATGTGGTCTGGTTGAATAGGAATGCCTTAGGTGGTGAGTGTGTTGGTCCCCTACATAGCATGAAAATCTGAGAATGACTAGGCAAGCAAATGATGGGAAACACGTGTGCAGTGATCAACTCAATAAAATGTAAATTCATACACTTCATACATTCCTCTGTGGTTCTGTCTGGACAACAACTCCTCACATTTCTTCACAAGAACAAATGACTTCATGGAGCTATTGTATTGGTGAAAAGATGAAGAGTGGTTGAGTGAATGATTGCATCAAGTGCTAATATATCATGACATTACATGTAAAAAAACTACCTTGGTACAGAACACTGACCTCTCTAACAAATAATCTGGTACACATTATTTACAAATTCAACATTGTCATAGTGTGATATTTATAATATATATTTATATGCTACTGTCTTCCTCTGATTCTCTATTTTAAAACTCTTTACAACAATGCCATCTTATACTTCTTACATAGTAAAGCATACACACCACACCTAACGAGTGGTAGTCTAATAGAAATAAACAGGAAGACGCTGTGGACCGTGAGTACACCTACATTTGTGTCCTGAGTGTGTGGATAGTAGATCAGCTTGTAACCAGGCAGCCACAACTTGCTGGTAGCCTCAGCAATGAGGGGCGTATTAAGAATAAACTTTTAGGATTCCAAGATTTTTCAGCTCACACGGTACAGTTTGTTCAAGACACTTGCACATTTAAGACAGTCTTGATATATTTAAAAGGTGATAATTAATTCTAATAATATTATTAAACGTGTTATTTCTGTCCCATGGCAGCAGAGTAAACATCTGCATTATTGTCTGTTGATGCTTTGCCCTGTGATTCCCACGTCGCTCCGGTTATCAATTTTGTTGCTATGGAGGAATGGCCTCTGTGCATCGGTACAGCTTTGTCTAAAATTTGTCTATGTATGTGTCATTAAAAGTCTGATGCAAGTGAAGATTTTTTTTTATCAATGATTGAAGATGGTTTGCTCTCAGAGGCGGGTTTGAGCCTCTGGGACATAAATTTCAATGCTGTCTGCGCTTTCTGTAGCAGAGTTCTGTCGTACTGATGCCGCACGCTTTGCTGCCATCAAACGTTTCCTGGCTTCCTGCCGTTGTTTGTCCACAGCCGAGTCCACACTCCTGTCCTTTCCCGCAGACAGCTTGGGCTTAGACTGCTTCTTTGGCACAGCTGATGGAAGTTGCTTGTTGCCATCCTGAGGAAATCATATCAGGAATGAAAAATAATAAACAAAGTATGCAGTGGTACTGGCTGAAAAACTACAAGTGGTGCAGATTTATAAAAAGTCAAATAAAAAAAAAGGCATACACCAGATTTACGATAATTCAACTACAGTAATAAAGTAATAAAACTGAATTTGGAGTTTTCATTAGTTGTCAGTTATAATCATCACAGCTAAGGAAATAAACATTTGAAATATCATTAATAAATATAATATACAAATTTCACTTTTTAAATGAAATGATTGAAAAACATAATCATATTCTAATTTTATGATCAGCACCTCTACAGCTACCAGACGTACAGGAGATCACAAAAAATTTAGACTGTCCTAACAATTTTGGTTTAATGAATACTGTCTGGGCCCAAACATCACCTTCTCTGATTTCTCAGGAAGCTGCCAATTGTTGGATTTTATTTGGTAGAGCTCATCAAACTTCATGCTGATGTCCTCTATTGAGAGCTGTAACAAATCCCAGAAGCCAGCGAGGTCCTGTGCCGTTGGTCGTGGGTTTGCATTCACATTCTAGTACAGGAAAAAAACCCCCAAAAGAATCTCACACACAGATCAAATCTCAACATTTATACAAACTATAAGTGGCTGAAAAAGAATACTAGAGTAATACAGAATGATCATCTTTCACAAATCTAGATAGATGAATAATCAATACTTGTATACAGAAAAAACAGCAACTTAAAAACAAAAGGGACCACTAATCAAACCAGACATTTAACAGGAAGTGAGAACTACTCACCAAGTTTTCATTACAAAGTCCTCTAAACTGCTCAAACTTCTGTGAAATGAGAAGCTGAGCGCTGCCAACTGCACTGCGGACCGTTCCCAACACTACAGAAAGTAGGAAGATCGAAAGATGGTCAACAATCAGGCATGAATAAGTGAGTGAAAAAATCCTCACCTTAAAAGGCAAATATAAAGACTACAATAAAAAAGGCTGCTACTGCTACTTTGAGCTCCAGAGAAACACTGCATATACATATAGGAAATGTCCCGTAATAGACATAGGATAAGGTGTCCTTTATTTATTTTTTGCCAATATTTACTATTTAACATTTTGTGACATAAACCTCTGATGTAATAAACTAACTTCATGTTGCAAGGGACAGCACATGACATTTAATTTGCTACTTTCTGGCTAATATTTGCACGTGTAAAGGAAAATTCATAATTTAGGTCCACAGAAAGCAGTCTGACGGAGACTCCACAGCTAGTCAGCTCCAAACTCATTCATATTTAAGAAACAGCTGGGAAAAAATGGTTAATGGTCAACCAATAAAAAAAAAAGTGTTGATCAGGACACACAGCTCCTCTGGCGCCCCCATGTGTGTCAGCCCACTGCTTCCCATATTGAAGGAATGGGTCAAATGCAGAGGACACAATTTCAATAAACTGGATCAATAAAGAATGATTTGCACGTAGCCTGGAAAAAACATCTCAAGTCTTATAACATTGGTAACCTGGACACCAGAGACAAATACTGTATATAGCAAAGTATCTCATCTAATTTAGACACAAAATTATTTCAGGCAATCCTGTCACTCACCCTCTTCTGAGAGCTTGTTGTCTTTGGTCTCCTGCTCCATCCGTTGACACCAGCCCTCCATTCGTTCAGTTTCCGCCTTTAGAAGCTTCAGAAACCAGTTACCATCCCGGAGGCATGCTTGTGTACTAGGCTGAGCAGTATCTCTGTGGAAACTGCTGTTTCCACTCTCTAGGCTAGGGTCTGGTGGAGGCAGAGAGGAAGGGTCTAAAGCTGGGTCCAGATTCTCCGGAGGGGAGTTGGGTACACTTGATTGGGCCAAGATGTATTTTAAGGGCTGCTGTTCCATGTTTATGTCCTTTTCATTGGCTTTGGTGGTATTGTTTGTTTGACTATTGCTGCAATTGGTTGTTTTGTTTTCAGCAGGTGTGGTATCCTGGGGCTCTTGAAGCTCTGTCTCTGTATTTTGTCTGGAGGTCATGCTGCTGTCCCGGCTGAGACTGCAGAAACATGCAAATATATCAGCTACTGATGAAAAGTTAAATGAGTAATGCAATGAAGTGAAGTATCAAACATTCCACAGTAATGTAGTACATATAGTAATAGTGTGAAGAAGACAGTGTTATAACTAATAGTACTTTATAGCAGCTGGATCAAAAAAACATACAAAAAGCCATCAAATCAGAGCTGGAAGAGCAATAAATGACAGCTAAATGACTAGTTCCACATTCAATTCAATTTTCGTACAGCCTGAAGAGTAAAAGCTTCATTATTGCACTGGGTGCCTATCCTATCAGACAGTGCTGAATGACCTTAGCCACTTCCTGTTGTGCAGGCTGCAGATTCACTGGAAATAGAGGCTAAATAATGAGACTAAAAGGGTATACTGGTATGAAGAGAAAAGGCTACAGCCCAATATCAATCAATATTTGCAACATCTTTGAGAACAGTAAACCTAACAAGCTGCCAAACGACTACTGATGGCTAGTAGTAATTGGGAATGCAATGAGCTTATACTCACGGCCTTCCGTTCTCCACTTGAACACCAATTGACTGAAATTTTAGTGGTGTAGCAAAGAGTAATGGTTCTTCTCTTGGAATTGGTTGAAGACAATCCACCTAAAAATTGTTAACAACCAAAAACCAGCGTCAGACATAATTTCTATTAGGATAAACGTATTCAACTAGAAAAAAAACAGCAACACATTTTTACCTGAATTCCAATTGAGGACAGCTTCCTCCTTGGTGCAGTTGGGGGCTGTTCGAGGGTGACACTAGTGCTTACAGTGTCATTTTGGGGCTGGACAGATGTTGATGAGGTGGCAGTGGTGACAGTGATAGTGGGGGGGAGGTCGCGACGGGCTGGAACAGGAGGCAAAGATGCTGCAGTGTTTGCAGAGGTCGCAGTAGCCAATAGAGATTGGGTCCTTTTACCCAGACTGCTACAGAGACTGTCAGAGGAGTTGCTGCATCCTGACTGGCTGTTGGCTTCACTACCGCGGTCCTGCTGGTCAAGGTATGTGTCTTGTGCTGACTCTGTGCTGCTCTGAAGTGTCACAGAGATGAGTGGCTTGGAGGTGGTGCGTGGTGGCACAGGAGGAGGAGACTTTTTATTGCCAACTGTTGACAGGAGGAGGAAAGAAAAACAGAGCTAAGAATTAGGAATTCATTTTCTTTAAGACATAGAATTAAAAACCCTAGCAGCTAAACATGAACAAGATGGTGCCTAAGGGCTACAAGTGTCTTTTGTGCTTCCTGTAAGCTGTTGGCAACTTTGTTACACTGACATCATTCTTTCCGGGGATCTTATTTTACATGCCACACCTCCATAGCCCTGGGGTCAGTCTTACAGGGCAACATTCTTCTCTGCTTTGCATAAAGTCCCATTAAGCAAAACAGTTCAAGCATTAGGAAAAAAAGGAGGAGGAGCTAAAATATATAAAAACAGGTGTTTCACTTTCTCCAAAACTAAAAACTTTATTCAACTGCTCATTCAGTTGAATGCCCACTTTATGCAAGGAGTGGGCGCCTTGCATGGCAGCCCACTCCTCCCCAGGGGATGGGTTAAATGCAGAAGAAAAACACAAAACACAGTCAAAATGTGTGTCACTGTTAACCATTATAATATTGTATATAAATGCAAACTTGCCTAACATCAATTTTTCAACAAGTTTTGATCCCAGCAGTGCAGGAAATTTATCTCTGCATTTAACTCATCCCCTTGGGGAAGTTGTGGAAAGCCACAGTGCAGCAAAATGAGTAAACGCATATTGAATTGTCATTTGCAAAATGCTTTTCCATTTGAATACTACAAAAAACCATGACAATATGAAATGCAATTGATTAAAGTTTTTATAAAACTTTTAAATAATGAAACTGGGTATTGAATTGCCACTTGAAATATCAGATTGCCAAATGCAAAATGCATTTTCAAATTAAACGATGCATTACCATTTGAATTTTGAGTCTGATAAACTTCCATACATTATACACATGTGCATTATTATCCACTGTTCTTGCCGATATATAGACCTACTCTGGTTCTTAATCCAAGCTGATAAACCTAAGACTGATAAAGATCACCAAATTTACTTGCGTTAGTAGCAGCTGAAGTCCTAAGGACCTTTAATATTTGGTCTAATCATCAAAGTAATAACACACCAGGATTCTTGTCTGTTGCTCATCCTGCTGTAAAAGGTACAGCTGCTTCACCTATTCAGTCAGGAGATTACCTCACCAATAAGTGACAGAGAAAGAGTGTGTAACATGTGTGGATGACTCAGCCTATTCGTGGAAATACACAGATGCACAAGGGATTGTACAATGAACACACCTTGTGCCTACAGTACAATAAAAAAAGTGACTGTGCCTGATGATACGCTATAATCTTATGCTTCTGTTTGTATAATGACAAGAGTTAATAAGAGACAAACAAAAACATGTACATTTACTAAGCATTGGTTAAAAAAAAAGAAAATTTGGATGTTTAACATAACTGTGAGTGGTTCACTTTGATGTTAGTCTAAATGAGCCTGTAAAAGGAATCTAAGTTCGGGGGGAACCTGCTAGGTTTTCTAATTGCAAAGCACAACACTGGACAGGAGGAGAAAAGCTGTCTAACAGACGAAACTGTGTACTTAAGAGCCACTGGACCTCAGAATTACCAAATTAAGATCACGTGACTTCAAGATGGGCTATGGTTTAGATTTTACTAGAGTTACTGACAAAAAGCTTAAAATGTCAACCAGGTGAAAAAGTGTACTTTTTCCTTGTCAGGAGTGATCCTCCAGACAAATGTAATGTCTATCTGGAAGTTTGGATTTGCTTTATGAACTGCTATTTATGCCGATTATTATCACCATCCCCAACTTCCCCAACGCCTCTGAGCTCACACCACGGTCACATGTTGAGAGTAGGATAAATGAAAGAAACCGAACAACGGCACATGTAATAGTAAATGTGGAACGAACAATGTTCCATCTCGTGGAAACTGGTGGATTGCCATGCTTGAACGGCGTGTGTCAGTGAAACGGGTTTAAACTGAACTGCTTACATTTTTAAATGCAAAGCACACAGTCTCAGTAACGACGTTTCTAGTGACATTACAGAGTGCAGTAAGCGACGCCCGTTACCCATGTGCTGGAAGCGACATAATGGTGTATTTAGCCGCACTAACAGGGAGCCTAGCTACTTACAGAGGGTTGACGACTCACCTGCTGCTAGCTCATGCTAACAGCCGGTTCTCGCTCAGTATTGTTCATTCAGCGCCGACAAACACTAGCCACGATTTCGTTCCGGCATTAGCGAGCAAAGACAGACTGACGACCGTAGATAGTTTCCATCTTACCTACAGTCAAACGGCAGCGGACACACGACTGCACCTCGCTGCTCGCTAGCAACTCGCATTAGGGCTCCAATTCCTTTCTTCATCCACTTTAGCTTGATGCCACACCATTAGCTCGTGTTAGCGCGCTCCTGTTAGGGTGTCGATGACTGACAGTTCTAACACTGTCTCGGTTTGGCGAAAAAAGTCTGCCTCGTAAACGACTCGGTAATCCTACTTTCTGGCGATTGAGTAAATGCAGACAATATCCAGGCGAGGTATGGAGTCCTGCCGTAAGAAGAAAAGATTTGTGGTACACGCCCTTGACGACGAGGATTGGAGTTCACGCTTTGTACCTCAGCTGCTCGTTGCAGCCGATTGGTCCAATCGGCACCTCGCGCTAATCGCGCATTGCTGTGATTGGAGGAATGTATAGGTGCGTTTCATTTTTTTTACTGACGTCGCGGGAGCAGGTCTGTCTGGACATTAATCCCCAGAAACCCCCACGAATTCGATGTATTATGAGTGGCCATCAGCGGAGACGATTCAGAGAATCAATTCTTGCCCCGTGACTGGGAAGGTCAGCCAATCGGCTACGTTATAAACCCAGCTCTGAAGCAACAAGACTTCCAGACAGAATGAAAAAGAAACTGCCAGCTGTGGGTTTAAACGCAGGGGCGGGTCAAGATTCTTTTCACTGGGGCGTCCACAAACTTATCAAGGTCGACACGTTTATAAATGCTGATAATGAGTTGTATTCCAAACAATAAATGGATACCTTAGTGATTCATTGTTGTATTATAGTGTTTGTTCTGTTAAAATTTGATACCTGGATTTAGGGCACTGAACCTGAGTAGATGCTAGTTTCTAGAATAACACAATAATAGTAGATCTAAACATAAACCCAGCCTACTTAAAAAAACATGTTTCATGTTTTGGAACAGCCTTCACAGTCTACTTGACATCATATATTATTATAGGAATTTATATTCTTTTTCTTTCAGTTTAAAAAAGGAACAAAATAAAGGCTTTATACGTTTTGTTGCAAAGGTTGCTTTGTAATTTGTAATTATTGTTTGTTTACTATGAGCAGTAGCCTGGTCGGCTTGATCCCACCAGGTGTATCCTTGAGCAAGAGACTTCACAGTAGCTCCCTGATTGACCCCATTTATGGCAGCCCAATGCTCCCCCATTGAGACAATGGGTAAAAGAACACACTTTCTCCATGGGGATCAATTAAGTATGAATCTTATCTTAACATATAACAAATTATTAATTTTGACTGAAACACGTATGTGATAATTGCCACAGCTGCAAATACTGTGTATGGTGTAATTGAATTTTATTGTACTGAATGTACTGTTCATTATTCATATCAATGTTTATACTGTATAATCCCACATCACTATCTCACCTGGTTGTCTCATTTAATGCATATAACTTTCCACATTTATTTTGTTAGACAGGTGCGGTGTCCTGCATCACTGTGAAACTTAACAGAACATTTTCCTTGTTTGACATCTTGTGTTGAACTTTTCTTTTAGCACTTAGCCAAGACGATAATTTTATCCTTGTGTAGAACTAGGTGCATGTGTAATACACCTACCTGTAATATTCTATAGGGTTAACATAAACTAAACATACTGTACAGATGTACATGTACTGTAATAGTAGTTTCTACATATCTGTCCTGTCACTGTTACTCACTTGTGTCACAGCTGTAGTTATAGCCTGTAGTGGTGGGTGGAGGTGAGTCTGAGTCCACAGAAGCTGTATCTTCATCCTGGGAACAGCCTGCTTGAATGGCCCGCAGGTAGCTGTGGCTGCGGGACCGGAAGCATGTAGGTGCAGGCAAATCCAGAGCCTCTACCGCCTGCGATTCCCCTTCACAGTATGGTAAGGAGTGCCCACATACCTGAAAGAACGTGTGCATACTCACACGCTAAGGGCAGAGGGCAGACTGAGAAACATGCATTTTCTAGGGAAAGTATTTTTTTTTAACAAACTACAACTCCCAGTACAACCAAAATTAAGAAAAGTGCTTGCATCTCATATACATTTACTATATGTCTATAATATATTAAAAATTTTGGTTGTAAAAAGTTCCTTGAGATAACTTTGGTTGTGAATTGGTGCTATATAAATACAACTGTATTAAATTAAGCATGCCTAAGCATCTTTTCTATTTCTCCCATCTTCCTCATGTTCATTTCCTGTTTTCTGCTCTTGTTTCTTGCTCTAGTAATCATCATTGTTATTACTTACACCTGCCCTTTGGATTTAATATACAGTATAAGAACTCCAGCTTCAACCTTTCACTACACACATTTCTTAGTTCATTGCCTTACCCAAGTTGTATCTGTTAATACATTTTTTAAAATGTTATTTTTGTATTTTTTGTAGTTTAAATTATTTTAAGTATTTAATTATTAATAATTTTTTTTGTTATCAGTGTCTCTATTCTCTTCCTTGTACCACCGCCTTAACGCGGTGAAGGAGCCAGGCCCAGGGCTGGGGCTCATATGCAAGCGCCTGGTGGCCAAGCCTATTCCCACGCTACCCAGCCGGGCACAGCCCACAAGGGCGGCGCAGGACTGTCCTCAGGTGGAGCCATAGGAGGGCGGTGCATGGTGGATTGGGTAGCATTCGAAGACAGGAGCCTTGGCGACCCAATCTCTGGACAGCCAATCTGGCTATTGGCCCATTAAATGTTACTTCACTGGGGGGGCCTGAGCTTGTACAGGAGGTTAAGCGGTACCGGCTAGAAATAGTCAGGCTCACCTCCACACACAGCCTGGGCTCTGGAACCCAATTCCTTGAGAGGGGCTTGACTCTCCTCTACACTGGATTTGCCCACAGTGAGAGCCGTCCTGGTGTGGGCTTGCTCATAGTTCCCCAGCTCAGCCGTCATGTGTTGGAGTTTTCCCCAACAGACGAGAGGGTCGCTTCTCTGCGTCTTTGGGTCGGTGATAGGTCAGTCACTGTTGTTTGTGCCTATGGGCCGAATGGCAGTGAGGCCTTCTTGGGGTCTCTGGAGGGAGAGTTGGAGAGTGCTCCAACTGGGGATCCCATCGTACTGCTGAGGGATTTCAACACTCACGTGGGCAATGACAATGACACCTGGAGAGGTGTGATTGGGAGGGTCTCCCCGATCTGAACCCGAGTGGTGTTATGTTATTGGACTTCTGTGCTAGGCACAGTCTAGCCATAACTAACACTATGTTCGAACATAAGGGTCAAATTAGTGCACATGGCACCAAGACACCCTAGGCCATAGGTCGATGATAGACTTTGGAGTCATGTCACCTGACCTTCGGCTATATGTTTCGGTCACTCAGGTAAAGAGGGCTGAGCTGTCAAATGCTGTCAAATAATCACCACCAGGTGGTGAGAAGGATCTGCTGGCAGGGAAGGAGGCTGAAACGACTTGGCAGGCCCAAACGTATCGTGAGGGTCTGTTGGGAACAACCGGCTGAACCCTCTGTCAGAGGAATCTTTAACTCACACCTCTGGGAGAGCTTTGACCAGATTCTGAAGTAGGCTGGAGACATTGAGTCCACCAAGCTGAAGAAGGAGTCCTATCAGATCTGGATGACCTGTGGGACTCCTGAGGTAGCTGATGGCTTCCGATGGGCCAAATGTGCTTCAGCCTGTGCTATTGTGCTGATCTGGTTTGGGGACCACAGAATTGTGTCTCTGCTTTTTGCGGATGACATTGTCCAGTTGGCTTTATCAGGCCAGGACCTTCAGTGTGTGCTGGGACGGTTTGAAGCTGAGTGGAAGCAGCTGGGATGAGAATCATCTCTTACAAGTCTGAAAAAGGTGGTTTGCTCTCCGGGTTGGAGGAGTTCAAGTATCTTGGGGTCTCGTTCATGAGTGAGCGAAGGAAGGAGCGTGAGACTGAAAGACTGCAGCCGCCGCACCCAATCCGATGAGGTGAAGAGGGAGCTAAGCGGAAAGGAGAAGCTCTCAATTTATTGGCAATTTATGTTCCTACCCTCACCTATGGTCATGAGCTTTGAATCCGGGAGGGAGCTCGGAGTAGAGTTGCTGCTCCTCCACATCCAAAGGAGCCAGCTGAGGTGGCTCGGGCATCTGTTCCAGATGCCTCCTGGACATCTCCCTGGGGAGTTGTTTTGGGCATGTCCCATCGGTAGGAGGCCCAGGGACAGACCCAGGACATGCTGGAGAAACTATGTCTCTCAGCTGGCCTGGGAACGCCTTGGGGTCCAACCGGAAAAGCTGGAGGAGGGTCCGGAGAGAGGGAAGTTTGGAGTTCTTTGCTTTGACTGCTGCCCCCACAACCTGGCCCGGATAAAGTGGTTGAGAATGGATGGATGGTGTCTCTATTGCCTTCAGTTTATTCTTGCTACCTTGTTAGTTAGGTAGATTAAATTTTTGTTTTTCTCTTGTCCGTCCTCTTGTCTGTGATTGAAAACTGATGTTCTCAGGTAAAAATAAACATTTCTGTCTTGAAATAATTGTTTGGTCCTGACCATACATCACCTTGGTTGAGGAACCTGTGGACTTCTATCCAGTTACAAAAAACAACACATTTGAAAAGAAAGTAGATATACCTGAGTGCTTGAGTCTCTGCTCAGGCTTCCAGAGCACTGGCTAAAATCATTGTTTCTGTGCAGTGGAGGCACCTCCAATGGGCTCACCAGGCAGTCTAAGTTATCCAGGCTCCTATTAGTTGACAGCTCTTTCAGGGATGGCAGGGAGCTGTGGAGGTAATTTAAAAATCAGCCTCTCAGAGGTCAGGTGTTAAAATAAATCAGAGCTATGTTTAATTGATGACATCCAAGAGAACCTTTAAATTAGACTCCAAAAAGTTCCCTGGATGTTTTAAAATTAAATACGTGTGACGTGCAGATAGTGATGGGGTACAGTATGTGCTAGGGTTTAAAATTGCAGCACAGAGGAATCAATAGTTTACAGTAAGAGCAAACCTGAGTGAATCAACTTTATCAGATTTTTTTTTCATAAACTAAAGGTTTCCTCTTTTCCTCTATCTGCCACCTGGTGTAACTGCAAATGTGAGTGTAGTAAGAGGGAGGTTGTGGAGAAGTGATTTGCATGGTGTGAAAATTTGCAAGGCTTAAAAAAACGACAGGTAAGAGTACAGTACCGGCAAACCACTCTTGTGTGTGCTTGCATGGTGAGAAATGGAACAGAGAGCACAGGGGAACCGTACTGCGAGGGTTAGACACAAAAGATGGCTGATAGTAGTGGTAGGGAAGGTAAAAGTGAGTGGATGGCCACACTGTCCTGTCAATGAATGACACTGACCTCAGATGCTGCATAGAGCATGCACTTTGCAGAGGCGACCAGAGATAATCCTCCCACATGAGAGCGTAGCAACCAGGCCTGTCGGTGTGTATGTAGGAGTGAAAAACATGGCAAATTTTCACCTCCTATTATGTTCGTAGTATATGAAGATACCAGCCCATGACGTGTCTTGTCACCTCTCTAGTTAAGATGGATCTCCGCCTGCACAAATAGCTTCTATTGACTTGTTTTGAGAAGTGCTGGTCCAATGATTTGTGACAAGATGCTGCCATCTGCTGACTACATTTGGGGGTTCCCAAATGTGTCTTGCCACATTTAAATAAAAATACTAACATTCAGTTTCTTATTTAATGAATGGTAAATAAAAAAGCACAAACTCAACTGTGATAATACAATGAGTATGATAATCAATATCACAGTTCAAGTAATATGATGTTGAATCGATGTTGTGCACTCACTTGCGTGGAGGTGGTGGTAGCGGTTGCTCACTCAAGGAATGCTGGGTGGCCTTCAGGTAGCTCTGGCGACGAGCTGCAGATTTAGGGGAAGGTTTGGGGCTTCCCTCTGAGTCCTCGCTGTCTTCTAGGTCTGCCATTGCTTTCACATAGCTGCCACTGCGCATCCTTCGACAGGGGATCTCGGTTCCTTTGGCCCTACCCTGACATAAGGTTCCAGCCCAGTCCCCCAGTGGCACCTGAATTATAGAAACACATACACCCCAAAATATGTAATGCATACCTTTAACAGTTGTAGGGCTTAGTTGTGTGCATTTCTAGTCTTGGTTTTAATCACATTAGAATATTCACCATACAGTATGATTCTGGGCATGGAAGCAATGGTACTTGAAATATGCCATAACTGGGATGAATGTCATGATTTGTATATGAATACATAAATAATATGCATAAATAAGTGCAAAAAAACAGCAAAGGACTCAATTTAATTAAATTATAAGGGAAAGCAGGAAGTGTTTACTAACACATCATCAAAATAATGTTAATGCATGCAAACTTACAAAGAATAATGATGAAGATGAATACTCACTGTCCCTCCTACCTGAAGGAACTGTTGTGCCAGGTCTTGGTGACATGACTTTGATTTGTTGAGCAGAGTCTTGTTAACTGTAGCTGAACCCTTCTGCAACACTTGCCTTGCCTGGCTGAGGGTGAGCGTGGACCAGGAGCCCCTCTTCCTTAGTGTATCATCCTTGCTTTCTCTAATCCTTGCTTCCTCTTCTTTAGATTCTGCCTGCTTTGCTGGGTATACCAGTAACTTGAGGTCACTGCTGCTCTTTGAGGTCTTTAGAGTATGTGCAGAAATAGTGTTGTAGCCCTGTGAAATATGTCTGGGAGCGGCCTGGCTGTCTGACACAGCTCTTCCAAGAGTCATCATGCTCAGTGGGTTGCGGTAACCCACAGCAATTGTGCCAGCTTTGGTAGTGTCAGTGTCCAGGGCATCATCTGAGCTCCAGAAGCTCAGAGCATTAGGCCGAGGTCTTTGCTTTGGCACCTCTGTTTTAGCCCTGTCTTTACTCTTGCTCCTGCGTGTTGGTCTCCCACCATCCTCTCCAGCCCCTGTGGTGCCAGTCATTCCTCCAGCAGAGCGGCCATTCATGCTGCCTTTAAGTGCTGAGTTTTCCAATGACTGAGACTTGGCAAACAGTTTCTGCACAGAATGCATCAGGTGCCGAATGCGTCCCGGACTATCACTGCGTTGCTTTGACATACGCCCTCTGTGGAATTGCAGAGTACTAAAGCCATCACTCTGTAGGGGCAGATGCCTCTCTAGCTGGTCCAAAAGGCTGGAAGGTAACCGGTTCATCTTTGCTGCTGCTGCAGAGGAGATGGTGGCTGAGCCACTGGTGATCATAGGAGCACCAGTAAGGCCTAGACCCAAGCCCATACCCATAGATAATGAGGTGGACAGTGTACCTGCCCTGCTACTCTGCCCAACTCCACCACTAGCAGTCATACAGCCCTGTGAGTAGTCGCCCTGCTCAGTCTGGGAGTTGAAGTGCAGGCGAGGAAAAGTACTACTGTTTGACATCGGATTAAAAGGCAGCAAGCAGTCAGGGCTGGTGGGACTGGTGGGAGGACACTGTTGATAATGAGGGTCCAAAGTGCCATAGTGGTTTATAGTGGGGCTCAACAGAAAGGAACTATGAGGGTCAGAGATCAAAGAGCAGAGAGGCTTTTGAGGGCATCCTGCTGGTTCACATGAGTCCGATAGGTGACGACTGCGGTTGGCTCCTAACCCTTTCATGCTGGCTGAGACGCAGTCATTAGAACATGATTCCAGTAGATCTACAGGCCTGAGGGGCTTAGTCTGCAATGACACATAGAATGATGAACGCCATTAACTGGTGCTTAGTACACACATTGTTAGAATTGATTTTAAAACCTCCTAAACCCTTCTGGACAGTTTTTATCCCATGATTTACTCACATTTTAGTGGTTATTGATTATCTTAGGCATGTTTACTATAATGGAAATGTGAAAATGCAATTTTGTGAATTTACTGTAAGCTACCAGAGCATAACCATAAAACAGCCATTTGATATAATGATAAGCTACATTCCTTCCCAGTTTATACTAAAGCTAATAAAAACAGCCAATATGCTTTTGATTTTGATTTTGTGAACGAATAACACACACACACACACACACACACACACACACACACACACACACACACACACACACACACACACACACACACACACACACACACACACACACACACACACACACACATTCCAAATGTACTGTCATTTTCACAAATAATAGTTGAAACTCAAATGTACTTAACGTGGAATAAACTAAGTCATTTCTATTCGAAGCATGTGGAAAAACATCTCAGTTTTATGTCACTCAGTAACAATATTATTAGATACAAGCAGAAATACATTTCTGCTGTTGGAATCTACAGCCAGCTTATGAACTATTTACTGGAAGCTCTTTAGAAACACACAAGGTACTGTTTATACCTCGTGTGAATCACATTAATCAGTTTGTGTAAATAACATGATTGAAATAGAGATATAGAGGTACTGCATATGGAGAATAGGGTTGACTGCCACAAGCTCATCTGTCACTGGCTTCCTCATAGCTCAGATATAACATAACAGACTGTAATAGTGCTTCAAAGTTATAAAAACTCTTAACTCACACAGCAGAAACCCATGCTGCATTAAATTATCTCTAACAGATGCTCTGTATCACACTGGAGTGACTCACTGAACAGTCCATGGTAAAATCCCTCTCCCACATCAAGCATACAATTTTGCTTCGGAGCTGGATACGGGATGTTAACTTATTTACACATATTTACACTGTACTGGTTTGCCACTTACAGTACAGTACATCTCTCTGACCTCCCATACATGCTTGCAATGTGGGGGCAGACACTCATCTGAGTCAGTGTTCCTGGATGGGCACAGCAGTGTGCTAACAAACACACTAGCATTTTACAACAGCCTGCTGTAATTCAACCATCCAACCAGACTGTAACCCTGCATGTTCATGTCCTGTAGATGCCCCTGCTGCCAAACTGACACACACCCACCCACTGACCCACTAACACATACATAGATGTCCTCGCCCACCTGCTGCTGATACCCTGACAAGTGTCGAGCATCGCTTGGGCACGATGATAAAGAAATAACATTCACAGTTTTCTTACTGACAGTAAGACAGTAATTCTTACTGCTTTAGTGTGTGTGAACAGTGGCCTTAATATGTGCAAGCTGAATGAATCCTTGGATTGGTCGAGATGTCAGTGACATCAGTATGTGCCTCTGCGTCACACTGAGGGAATTTTCTACACGCACATTCACAGTGAGCATCTCTTTCACCAGCACCTTTACATGCTTGTATACATCTCTGATGACCTCATATGTATGGATCAAATTTGTTTATTCCAATATATATATATATATATATATATATATATATATATATATATATATATATATATATATATATATATATATATATATATATATATATATATATATATATATATATATATATATATATATATATATTGGATATTCCAAGCTCGGGTCCTCTACCAGAGGCCAGGAAGCTTGAGGGTTCTGCGCAGTATCCTTGCTGTTCCTAGGACTGCACTTTTCTGGACTGAGATGTCGGATGTTTTTCCAGGGATCTGTTGTAGCCACTCCTCCAGTTTGGGGGTCACTGCCCCCAGTGCTCCAATCACCATAGGCACCACTGTGGCCTTCACCTTCCAAGCCTTCTCCAGTTCTTCCCTCAGCCCTTGGTATTTCTCTAGTTTCTCATTTTCCTTTTTCCTGATGTTGCCATCGCTTGGTATTGCCACATCCACCACTACGGCTTTCCTCTGCTCTTTGTCCACCACCAAAATGTCTGGTTGGTTCGCCATTATCATTCTGTCTGTCTGTATCTGGAAGTCCCACAGGATCTTGGCTCGCTCGTTCTCTACCACCTTGGGAGGTGTTTCCCACTTTGACCTTGGGGTTTCCAGTCCATACTCCGCGCAGATGTTCCTGTATACTATGCCAGCCACTTGGTTATGGCGTTCCATGTATGCTTTCCCTGCCAGCATCTTACACCCTGCAGTTATGTGCTGGACCGTCTCTGGGGCCTCTTTGCACAGTCTACACCTTGGGTCTTGTCTGGTGTGGTAGATCTGGGCCTCTATGGCTCTGGTGCTCAGGGCCTGCTCCTGTGCAGCCAGGATGAGTGCCTCTGTGCTGTCCTTCAGCCCAGCCCTTTCAAGCCATTGGTAGGATTTGTTGAGATCAGCCACTTCAGTTATGTTCCGGTGGTACATCCCATGTAAGGGCTTGTCCTCCCATGATGGTCCCTCTTCCAGCATCTCATCCTCTGTTCTCCACTGCCTGAGACATTCACTCAGCATGTCATCTGTCGGGGCCTTCTCCTTGATGTACTTATGGATCTTGGATGTTTCATCCTGGATAGTGGCTCTCACTCTCACTAGTCCTCAGCCTCCTTCCTTGCGGCTAGCGTACAGTCTCAGGGTGCTGGATTTGGGGTGGAACCCTCCATGCATGGTGAGGAGCTTTCTTGTCTTAACATCTGTGGTCTGTATCTCTTCCTTTGGCCACCTTATTATTCCCGCAGGGTATCTGATCACTGGCAGGGCGTAGCTGTTTATTGCCTGGGATTTGTTCTTGCCATTGAGCTGGCTTCTTAGGACTTGCCTTACTCGTTGGAGGTATTTGGCTGTTGCCGCATTCCTTGTTGCCTGTTCAACGTTGCCGTTTGCCTGTGGTATTCCAAGGTACTTGTAACTGTTCTCAATGTCTGCTATTGTTCCTTCTGGGAGTGAGACCCCTTCTGTGTGGATTACCTTGCCTCTCTTTGTCACCATCCTCCCACATTTCTCGAGCCCGAATGACATCCCGATGTCCGAGCTGTAGATCCTGGTGGTGTGGATCAGTGAGTCGATGTCTCGCTCACTCTTGGCGTACAGCTTGATGTCATCCATGTAGAGGAGGTGACTTATGGTGGCCCCGTTCCGGAGTCGGTATCCATAGCCAGTCTTGTTTATTATTTGGCTGAGGGGGTTCAGACCTATGCAGAACAGCAGTGGGGACAGTGCATCTCCTTGGTATATGCCACATTTGATGGATACTTGGGCAAGTGGCTTCCCATTGGCTTCAAGGGTGGTTCTCCACAACCTCATCAAGTTTGCAATGAAGGCCCTTAGAGTTCTGTTGATGTTGTACAGCTCCAAGCATTCAGTGATCCATGTGTGTGGCATTGAGTCATAGGCTTTCTTGTAGTCGATCCAGGCTGTGCACAGGTTGGTGTGTCGCATTCTGCAGTCTTGGGCGACTGTTCTGTCTGCCAGGAGTTGGTGTTTGGCTCCTCTGGTATCCTTACTAATGCCCTTCTGTGCTTCGCTCATGTATTTATCTTAGTCTATATATATATATATATATATATATATATATATATATATATATATATATATATATACACAGAGATAATATTATACAATTAATATCATAAATAAACATACATATCATATATAAACATTTTAAAAAATAGACTAACCTCAGAAGGCTGTTATGACTTTGATTACTCATTAAAATATGTATATCAAGATACACACTATACAGAAAATACACTACAGTTACCCACTTGAACAGAATGTGCCAGTGTTTTTTCTTTATTTAGACACTCAAGTAAACATTGAAGTACAACAGACACTTGAGTAGATCTCCACTGTATTTACTGTGGCAGATTAGGTTTTTCCACTTGGGGGCAGTATTAGCTCTTATTTCAGCTCACTTTTAGTTTTCAAACTCATCTGGCTGTTTTGGTGTGCTTTTTTTTAACAAACTAGTCACTAAATCGGTCTGTCTGCTGTTTTATCTTCAGGAGGCTGTATACAGAGGGCCTATGAGACCATTTTTGCTAAAAACAGCTGCTGTGTCTCAAATGATCCAGCAGAGCTAAGTGAACCAATACACTAAAATGATGTGCCAGCCAACATTACACAAATTAACTGTTATTTACCACAGTACCAGATGTATAAAAACATACTATTAAGTGAAAAGCCAACTATGTACCTGAACAAACATCTGCCTATTTAATTCTAATTACTCTAGTTTTAATTTCACACAATATACCAACTACATGACAGACAGATTAACAAAACAGGACCGACAAACAGAATACACACACAAACCGGACAAGACAGACCATCAAGACAGTGCAATGGGCATAAGATAAGACAAGAACCAACAAGACAACAATAAGGACAGAGACTTTAAATACTAAGTTATGGGCACAGATGTAAGTAATAAGAATGAAAAAAAAATGAATGGGTTTTAATTAAAGATAAATTACAGTACAGTATGTACCAACTCAGCCTCATAACACACACATAAACACACATTTGAATTAGGCGGAGACTTATGATCACAATACTTTGTGCTAGGCTGCTAAAGTTGAATTTTTCAGCTGCTAGAATATTTGGGAATATTTGTATTCTTATCACCAGCTAGTGGTCTACAATGATTCAAACTCTGCCATGTCTATGTTTTTCATTGGTTCATATTCACTTAGAAATAAAACACTTCAGAACATGAATCACCACTACAAAATACAGTTGCTTTATAATTATTTGTATTAATTAATAATAATTAAAATGTACAGATACATTTTAAAACCCATTTATCTGCCCTGTATTTGCAGTGGTGCGTGGCACACAGTTAGCATGTCTGGAGCTCTATTGTTATAAAGTGTTCTGCTTTGTACCAGCAGCTGCAGGGTGTCTGTTGAAAGCTGTGAACTTGCCTGTTTGATAAAGTGACTTTGACATGGTGTTGGTCTGGGGCAAAGTAAGATATAATGCACCCAATAAGTTAACCTCTGCAGTCATGTGCTGATGTGTCTTGCATGCTACACTGTTAAAACACACTAGCCATATATTCAGTGCAGCCTCTAGCTGTCATGACCCGCCATTCAAGATGGCAGAATGGGTAGATAAGAGTGGGCCAAATCAGCCAGAGAGAACCAGAAGTTATATGACAATTTGTGTTTTTAATCAAACACTCAAAACATGACTAACACAAAACATCCCTGTATAATAATAACTGAAAAATAAACCAGGAGGTGTGACTATGGCAGCCAAGTAAGAGAGACAGGAGGGCTGTATTACTTAATAAATGTAGCTGCCTGGGTGAATCCTCCAACACAGCTTGTATAAAATGGTAAAAAGGAAAACAATTTTCAATGGGGGTTGACCAAAACAACGTCGGTAATTTTTATTGTTAGAAGGAAGGGACACTCAGATTCCTCCATACAATATATAAATTATAATTTATTCCCTCACTGAGATATCTCAGCGGATTGATTGCCATCTTCCCAAAGACTATAACTAGCGCTTCCTGGTTTTGTCTGTAGCTGCTCCAGCAACGGTCAGGCTGAGAGGGGGCGGAGCCAGCCTCCTTGTGCGCAAACACCCTCTCCTCCATTGTTTTTCCTCGCCTACATCTAAAACTAATATTATATTATTATTGAATAATATTCAATACTCTAATATTCAATGACCGGAGAATCTGCTGGCAGTCTTCATTCGGCAACCCGCAGCAGAAAGTATCTGGCATCCGTAGGCCAAGAACCGTATCATTAGTTTTGTGCTGAATGTCAACAGTCAAAAGTAGCTACAGGATGCCAAGAGAATATCAGACAGAACAGTCGAATGAGCACTGCGTAAGTAATATATTTGACCTTTTATGGTTTTAGCTTGCGCTGTGAAGTTTAAGTACATTTACGAGCAGCTGCTTGTTGTGTTTTGGACTGTCGGGAGTAGCGTTAGCTCAAGTTTGTCTGTAAGGCAGAGGAGTAACACGCCCTGCAGGATCAGGTATGTCCAATCATGGCAGGTCGGGAGGTTCATCTGAGCGCAGTGAATTCTGTGTGTTGTGGAATATGACCATTTTAAGCCACAACACACAATACTGACGCTTTTTCCTGTTTTCTCTGGACATAGACCATCAATAGTAAACGTTTTTGCCCATTTTGCCTAATAAAATGTACTTTAAGACAGTAATCCATGCTTTTGTCAACTTGAACTGGAACTCTGTAACTGTGGACAGCTGGTCCAGAATGCAGCTTCAAACTTTTTAAATAGAATACAGAAGGCAGAACATATCACCCTGGTTTTGGCCTCTGTGCACTGTCTGCCTGTCCATCTTAGAATTTATTTTAAAATGATTGTACTTTTAACAATGTTTCTCTTAATCTAAATAGTTAAGCACTCTGGTCAGTTTTTAAGTGTTTTATAAAAAAGTTGACTTTACTAACTAACCAAACAATACTGCAGAATTAAATACAGAATTAAACTAATAGTTGAAACTAATTACAATCATTACAAATGAGGACCACAGAAAATGATGACACAGACATGAAACAAAGAGCACAAACAAACGCACCCCAGGAACCAAACAAGACATGACAGGAGCACCCTCTGGTGATGTGACGGGCACATTGTAACATTCACAGGTGCACAGGTTCACGCAGCATACAGCAAAAACTGTAGGAGGAGTACATGTTCATTAAGAGCTACAATACAAAAGAATAATCTTGCATATACAGTATATCACAATTACGTGTCAACATGGGAAAACCTCTAATGTTTTTGAAGTCTTGATACGAATGCTCCATCTCTGAATTGTTATTAGCTTTAAAGATAATTGTTAATGAAACCTAACCATGTCTGCAGTATAAAATTTAATAAGCTTTTGTGCGCTACCAAGTGGTTAAATGTCCTTATTGGGTTTATTTACAATGCCTGGACCACACCCATTTCCTACTCGCAATCTTAATTGATCGATCTGTTTAACTGTTATATATGTTATTATTCTGCAGCTACTGACTGTCTAGAGTGCATGCTCTCCACAGATCTCCACTTCTACTTGGCCATTTAACAGAAGGACTATTCATTTCAAGGCTGTGAATGTATTGCCATGTGGGTTAGCCGGCTAGCCATGCTTGTTTGTCACACATGTCAGTCACGCATTATTACTGTAATGTAAAATCAGGCATATGAGGCATATATGTTTGTGGTAGAGCATATTATAGTGTAGTGTGTTGGTATACTTATAAGTGCAGGGAGAGCTACTGTTCTTAACTTTGTATTTCTGTCAAAAGCAAATCTGTTAAGACTGTCCACTTTGCCTCCAGGAATATCATGTAAACAAGTAGAGTCATCTGGCTCCACTGAGAACAAAACAAGTGATAAGGACTGATCACGCTGACTGAGTATCAGTGTTGCCAGATGGGAAAGAAAGAAATGTTGTACTGTTGCTTTAAAATTATTGTATTTTGACCCAAACTATCGTATGAACTCAAACAACTCTAAAGATTTTTTTTAAATTAAAATATTCTATGTGAACATAACCTAAGGAAACAACACAGAGACTTAGTTATTTGAATTAAACAATTATTTATTTATTTTTGGAGACAGTTTTCTTTTGATTTCTTTTAAGGTAGTATTCAACACTGTAATGTCCAACACCACTTGAACACCACAGCAGTGTCAAACGTGTTTGTCGGAGTGAATCCGTCTCTAAAACTTAATAATTAATTACTCTCTCAGGTTTGCTTATTTTTGCTTTTGCTGTGATGCTGGATGAACGGTGCAACTGTGCAAACAAACACAAGCAGCTAATTGAAGCAAATAGCAGTGCTGATGTGATTAACAGAGAGGAGAAGACAACTAGATACGAGTGCAAACTGTTTCTGGTGATGTGTACATCATTCAAAACATGATGAATGGCAGTGTCAAAACTATTGTATATTTACTTTACTCAAGCACTAGTTTGTCATAGTACTTGCTGTGCTATATCCCGCCCCCTCGGCCAACACTGCAGCAGCGGTAACATGTATGTACTGTAGATGCGGCATCCAAAGGTACTCCTACTCATCAGCTGAGATTTTAATCATGCATTACTCATATATTCTCCCGATGTTCACCTAGCACATAAGGTGCTAAACCAGGGAAAAAAGGTGCTGTACCTACTGTATGCTAACGTTAAGGGTGCATACTGTAAAGCTCTAAACCCCTTCCCCCACTTGGCTGCTCTGATTACAGTCTGGTACATCTGCTCCCAGAATACACTACAAGGGTGATAAGAGAACCTGCACAGAAGAAATCTGAGAGAATGGACTGATGGGAGAGACTAAGAGACTATTTCCAGACCACAGACTGGGAGACACTCTCGTGGTGATGACATTAACAGCCTGACCCACTGCATCAAGGACTATATCATACCAAGAAAAGCTACAGGAGGAAGCTGAAGGAGGGGTAAGGACAGAACAACATCCAAGATAGTGTACAATAATAGTGTACAATAGAAGGACCTGAAGATCATCTATGCCCCCGAGAAGAGGACAAGGTGAGAAGACAACTAAGGTGCCCCAGACTGCTGAGGAACTGTGCTGACTAGCTCTGTGAGGTGGTCACATGCATCTTCAATCTGAGCCTGAGTCTGGAGACAGTCTCTAAGCTGTGGGAGAACTCCTGTGTGGTCCTGGTCCCTAAGAATATGCACGCTAAGGAACCGAACCACTACAGACCAGTAGCCCTGATCGACAGCAATGGACCCGCTGCAGTTTGCCTACAGGCCCAACATTGGGGTGGATGACATTGTAATCCTGTCACGATCTGGTTTCTTGTCTCTTGTTTCTGATGCCTGTTCTGCTTTTACGTTGAAAGGACTTCCTGCTAACGTCACATCATCAGCTGTTCCCTGTCAGTATCGGTCCTCGTTATCCACACCTGCACCTCATCTGCTATCAACCGCCTCGTATTTAAGCTCCACCTCTCACCCTTGTAACTTGACAGATTGTTGCGTGTTATCACCACTTTCCAGCGTTCGTTGATCTAGTCCTGTCGTGTATCGTGTACCCTGTTTTTTGACCTCTGATTCCGAGCCTGCCTAGCCCCTGCCTGCCTTGTCTGTCCTGGTCTTCTGCTCTGCCTGTTACCGACCCTGTCTGCCTGCCTGACCACGATTCTACGCCTGACGATTTGGTATGGTAAATCAGCCTCTCGTGTACGAACCTTGCCTGTCCCTGACGCTGTCTCTGCCTGACATTGTTAATCTCGTATAACCTCCAGTGTATGACTCTGTCTGATCTGGACCCTGTAACCTGGAATAAACTATCCTTTTACCACCGTCAAACTGTGTTGCGCTGTGCATTTAGGTCCTCATCCGTGTGTTCCTGACAAATCTACCTGCTGCACTCGGCGCTGACTTACCTGGAGGCTGCCGGAACTGCTGTGAGGGTCATTTTTTAACTTCCCTAGCGCCTTCAATACCTTTAAAGCTGGCACTTCTGAGAGAGAAGCTGGAAGGAGGCAGGAGTGGACAAACACTCACTGCATGGACAACCAACTACCTCCCAAAATGACAGTGCTCTCACTGCTCCTTTTCATCCTTTACACCTAAGACCTCACAGACAACACCAGCAACTGTCATATTCAGAAGTTCTCCAACATCTTAGCCATAGTTGGCTATGTGTCCAAGGGGAATGAGCTGGAGTACAGTATCTGGGTGTTCAGCTGAACCACAAACTCGCCTTCACCTTCTGAGGAGACTGAGGCCCTTTGGAGAGTGCAGGCCCTGGCTAAAGGCATCCTATCTCTCTGTGGTAGCCTCTGTTATGCTCTATAGTCTGCTGGGGAGGAAAACACTAAATAAGCTACAGGACACCTTTTTGCCATAGACTCTCTGGATACAGGAAGGTTTGCTGGACATTTGTGGAATGTCTGCTTATTCCCATGCCACATTGACGCTCATGTCAAGCCATGCCTAATTCTGTTTTGTTCCCCTGTTCATTGCAGTCGCTCACTCTGACTCCTCATAGACTAGACCCGCCATCTTGGATGGGCTGTCCACTGAACTGTGTGAAAGTGGTGGGTGAGAGGAGGATGTTGGCAAAGCTGACCATCGTGGTCAATTCCTCTCATCAACTGCACCAGAATGTAGGAGCTTTGAGCAGCTCCTTCAGTGGGATAGTGATCCACCCGCAGTGTAGGAAGAAGCGGTACCGCAGATCATTAATACCCACCACTGTTGCAGCTGTTGCAATGCAATGGTCTTGGCTCAACTTTGCATTCATTTGTTTTCGTCACTTTTTCCTGGTCACTTTAAAGTACTGTGCTGTATGTGTGAGTTGTGTATCTGTTGGACATGTTTTTCACATCCATGTTTTTTCTAATTCTGCACAAAAACAGTACTACACGCATGATCTGTAAATATGACTTGTGTTTTCTGCACAATTTTTGCTGTCTTTACGTGGCTGCTCCAGCAGTTGAATTCGCCCCCTGTGGTATGAATAAGATCCGTCTGTTTGTCTATATTAAAACAAACAAATACATAAAAAATAACAAAAATAAACAATGTTGCAAGTATTCATATGTAGAACCCTATATAAATGTTTACTTTCATTTAAAATCCTATCTGCTGTTATTATGTTTTCTGTCCAAGAAATGAGTTGACCTTTATCACTACTGTCGGAGAATAAGAGGTAGAAATGCTGATGAAGGAAATAAGAGAATTTAAGAATAAAATGTTCCTGCTGGCGACTGCATCGAGAGAATTTATTCTGTAATTCATGATTGTTCTGCTTTGCAAAGTCAGTAAAGTAAAGATTAGACTAAAGATCACAAGTTACTCTGCTATACAGATCATTTTATGAGAAATACTTAAAGCATCTGCCCTTGACATAAACAGAGAATTTGTAGATATGGGAGTTGAACAAGCAGCAATACCTGTATGATGTTTGCGTTTTGTTAGAGTAAAAATCATTTATTGACTGATTTATGATTTTCTTATTATGGTGTTACGTCACTCACAAGGCTGATTTATTGTTTGTTACTTATTGTCATGAAGGATATAGGTGTTTAATGTTTTAATCCTGTCAGTAACAGGAAAATGTTATACTTTCTACTTACTTTACTCTGCACACAAACATAGAAACAGGAAGTGGTTGGGGCTGCTGACTTTTGCTGGGTTTACCGAAAGGCCAGAAAAAGGTCAGCAGTCTTAGGGTTGAACAGTTCATGATGATATATGCCTGTGCTTATGCTTATGCACATCAATCAAGTGTTTTATCCTTATATGGAATTTTTCTCTGCAGTATGATCTTCATGTATTCATTGTAACCGTACCATATGCACATATCATGCAACTGCAGGGTGTGTCACAATTTCTAATTAAAAGCTAAAACAATTTTCTTCACTCCTTGACTGTTTATCCTGAGATCAGACATGCGTATGCACGGGTCACGCTGCTAAAAAGTGTGACGCTAATGATAGTAGAGGGACTGTGTAGCAGTAAAATTGCCTCCAGGGGAGAGTGTTAGGGTTTATGGGATTCTGAAATACCACGCTTATTCTTCTGATCAGACCCTGTTAATGGATAAGCCAGAGGAATCGTGGTTTCTGAAAGAACTGCTAGTAACCCCAGAAGTGCAATCTGATGCCCAGTCAAGAAGAATGGGTGCTACAATCAGGAATGTCTCCTCTTTTCCAGTTATGATTAGACAAGGAACACCTATTGTGAACTTGTTCCCTGTTAATGTTGTGCCTAAAGTATCAAAACCTTAAGAGCAGCGGCCAGGCCAAACTAAGCAAGCATTCATTTAACTTTGGCGATTCCTCTTTAAGTGAAGGATGGAAACAGCGGCTGACTATGGAAATGTTGGAGAAGAAGGACATCTTATCTAGTGCTGAATTTGATCTGGTATGTTCAAAGAGTACCCAGCATCACACCCAACTAACCGATAATAAGACAGCAATCAAGACAACTTGTACAAGCTGATCTAGCAGACACCTGAAGAAGTTAAAAGAGGCAGGGATTCACTGAATTTCAGAGTCCTCACAGTTCTTCCATTGTTGTAGTACGTAAAAAGACTGGTCAGGTAAAGACAGTGTTGCCAGATATACTATAATTATCGTATTTATAAGATAGTTTTGGTATCTGTACGATCTACGATATCGTAGAGCCAATACACAATAGTTTTGACACTGCCGTTCATAATGTTTTGGTGTCATTTTGATTGACACGTGCATGACCAAAAACTGTTGTAGGTGGCTCCTCCTCTCTATCAATCACACCAGCAGCTGCTGATTGGTTCAATTGGCTGCTCATGTTTGTTTGCACAGTGGCACCATCCGTCCAGCATAGTGACAAAAGCAAAAAATAAGCAAACACGAGTTCAGAACCAAAGCAAACTAGTAGACTCTGGTAAGCAAACCAAGCAGCTTTATTGGCCTGTCTGGGTGTTAGACATGACATTTCATGAAGGTAAAGCGCTTTGCTGCTGCTGTGGCATTCATAGTCGTGCTGGACATCAAGTCTCTAGCTCCAAAAATTAATAAAGTAATTGTTTAATTCCTTAACTTATGTGCACATAGAATAGCTTTGTTTTTAAAGATGTTTTTAGTTTGTACAATAGTTTGGGTGAAAATACGATGATTTGAAAGCTACAGTACTATATTTCTTTATTTCCTATCAGCAACACAGGGTCAGGATCTGTGTGGATTACCGAAGATTACATCAATGTACCATCCCAGAACATACGATTCCATGAATTGACGATGCCTTGGCTTGCCTAAAGGGAAGCAAGCACCCGCTTCGGATGTTATCACTCATAACAAATGGGCTGATCAAAACTTATCAGCGCATTCGTACGGGCCAGTAGGTGCCTGCTCTACCTACTCACTAACAGCTAGCAGCTAGCTAAGTTGCTACGTTCAGCGGCTTCTGACCTTATTGTGGTTAGGGTTAGGGTTAGATAATGGGTGAGGGGTTAAGGTTATAGTTAACTAACATGATACAGCTAGTTATTTGCTAAGTTATGCTCGCTAATAAATAAAAATCAAAAACTTTGATCATACCGTCTGAACAACAACCGCTCAACAGCGCCCCCACTGACTGCTGGTTAAATCATCCGAGCCGTGATGAACCTTACGGATAAATGACGATGACCTACCGCTGCCGCTGCAGGCAGGTAGGTGGGCACCAACCGGCCCATACGTGGACTCATAACCACTGATAATGACCATTGAATGGCGTGATAACGTCCGAAGCCACTGAAGCATGTGGTTCAGCGCTATACTTGTGGGCATAGGCGAACTAGGCGGTCGGGGTGGGCATAGTCCCGTGAGTAGAGGTTGCCAACTTGACCAGGGCCGGTTTATTAGATTTCAGGAGTGGCTAACAGTTGGCGATATGAAATTGTTGGAGGTGTTAGTCTAACTTGATGATGTCATTGTGTTTGAGGAAGTCTTCGAGGAACATGGTGAGAGACTGCTTAATGTGCTGGACAGGTTGCAGAGAGAAAGGTTGAAGCTTTTTCTGAACAAGTGTGCTTATGGTCAGACCTTGAGGCTGTACAGTCTTGGCCCAGTTCGCAATATGTGTAAGAGCTTAATTGTTCTTAATTGGGTTTCTGCGGTTACTACAGAAGATTTGTGGAAAACTATTGGAAAGAGTCTTACCCCCTAAATTGGTTGTTGCAGGGTTGTCTGCCTGATGCCAGCTTGAAGACGAACAAAGGTGGAGATAACAACAGAGTAGTTACAATGCATCCAATCAATTTGGTAGTAGTTGGATTTAAACTTGTAATTCTGCTATCAATGAGCTGAAAATGAAACTTACCTAGACTCCTGTGTTAGTTTTTGCTGATCCTCAGCTTCCATACACCTTACATGTTGACGTCTGCTATAAAGGGCTGGGTCGATTGTTGTATCGGGACCAAGGGCAGGGATTAAGACCCGTGGCCTTTGTCAGCAAAGGTTTACCATCTTCTGGAAAGAAGCTGAATGCTGTAGGAAATACAGTAGGTGGTTGGTGTCACTCTCAAAATATGATTTCAGCCCTAAGTACAGACCTGGTAGGCAAAATATGGGGATATGGGGTGGACAAACATCCCATCTGGTGGGGGGGGATCCCTTTGTGAGCTGCCAGGGCAAGACCAGTCAACACTCATTGCATGTGCCAGCAGAATTATCACATCATTAAGAAATTCCCCCAGGACAGTTTCTAGAGCGTACTGTAACCTAGCTACACTGGATGCCTTTAGAATCTCAAAAATTAGTTTTGAGGAGCTTATGTGTGCTCAGAAGGAAAACCCATGTCTCGGAGAGATATGGAAAGCTGTGAAGGGAAGAGATGTATCTATAGTCAGAAAAGAACATCTCAAATGGGAATGGGAAAGATTAGTGCTGGAAAATGGAGTGATGTTTTTGGCACACTCAAGCCCCAGACAAATACTGTTGTAAGCAGTTGTGTCTGCCAATAAAGTTCCATGAAGTAACTCTCAAATCGCTTCATAATGATTCTGGACATCTAGAGTTCGCCAAAACCTATGTATTTGTGAGGGATAAGTTTAACTGGCTCCAGATGAAGGTCCATGTGGAGCTATATTGTCGTATAGACGTGTGCCAGATGTGAACAAAGGAAGTCTCTGCCAAAGAAAGCTACACCTTTGTCACGTTTGTCCAGTGCTGACCAATGGCACTGGTGTGTATGGCTTTTTTGTCTATAGAGCCAGATTCCGAAAACAACTGTAATGTCAGGTATGCGCAGGTGTTTCCAACTATGCACCACAAGGCGTCCACAGTGGCAAAGGTACTGTGGAAAAAATACTTTGTTGTTGTGTTGAGATTATAACTAGGTAAAAAAATAACAAAATAATAATAGAAAACACCCTAAAAGGTAAAGAGGATGGTCCGGGGAGCTGAATCCAACCCCGTGAGAAGCAGGTAAATAAGATGATATGACTAAATATTCTCAGTCTGTCTTCTGTCACTGTGGAATAAATGCTTTGTTGACCCTGGATCTTACTGCTTTGGACTGGTCATTTTTTTGAACTTACAATTTGGACTTAATAATTTTGGTTTCCTGCTGTTGGGGCTTTTAGAATTATTTTTAAGATTACTGGTTGGGACTCTATTTTTTTATTTTCCACTCTTTGGGGAATTTAACAATGTTCTAGAAACTTACTACTGTGAATTTAGTTAATTTTTTTCCTTTTGCGATTGATCATTTAATTTCTAGAATTTACATATTTTGAATTTTATCATTTTAACAAAGGGCAGTTGAATTGAATTTGTAAAACATTAGAATTTGTAAAATATTAGTCAGATTGCAATACAAAATTTAACGGCTTTAATGTCAGACACGACACTCTCCCATCTCTCCGTATCCGAGTAGGCGCTGTTAACATAAATTCAGGAGTTTAGCTGTCTCTTCTGTAATGTGCCCACGCAAACCAATGTATTGAAACATGACGCTGATGTACAAGTATAAACCCATAAGACACAATAAAATAAATCACAATCAAATGGGGGCATATGCGAGAGACCGATTAGCTAACATAGTTTAGACAAGCCCAGCACAAGTGCATGAAGCTTGAAGCCGGATGGCTCATCCCGTTTCATTACAGACTATCGTAAAGTAAATTCTGTTACGGTACCAGACTCCTATCAGTTGCCCTGGATGGAAGACTGCATGGATAGGGTGCTCAGTATGTGTATTAAGTTGCATAAGTTGAATCTGTTGAAAGGCTATTGCCAAGTACCACTGGCATCTCTGCCATCTTGTGAGCCTTTCCTGATTCCTGGTTCCTGCAATACAGAATCATGGCATTTGGCAGATGTAATGCTCCGTTAACTTTTTAGCACTTGGTAGACCTGGTGCTGGTGGAGGAACCAGGAGGTTACCAGATACACCGTTATTTGCTCAAACACATCCATAAACCCTCTCTAAAATATACAGTACTGTACATTCTCGTTACACTAAGTGACTTCTTTGCCTAGACACACTACAGTAGGTCAGCGGGGGTACTGGCTGAGTATTTATATTTGGGTAGCCCAGGGAGCTAGAGTAGGTTTTGTTGTTGCAGCATGGAGGTCTATCACACACAGTAGTGTGTTACAGTGGTACAGAACCAGCTATCGTCACATTGCTAAGTGCTGTGAGGGCTTAGATTCTTTAGTGTCAGACTCTCCAGCTCAAATTGTAAGGTCAATTAAGTGTCATGTTTCACGCCATGTCTTGTTGTCACGCCATGTCTTGTTGTCACGCCACATCCTGTTTTATTTTGTAAACTTCCTGTTTCAGTCAGTCGTTTCACTAACCGGTTCTCAGTATCCACACCTGTCCGTAATTAGCAATCACTCATTAGTATATAACCTCCAGCTCTCACAGACTCAAGCTGCCAGATTGTCGAGTTTCATTACTGTCCCGAGTTTCATGAGTGTCCTGAGTTTCGTGAGTTTCCTGAGTGTCTTTAGTTTCCCGTGTTTCGTGTTCCTCGTGTTTTGTTCCCGTTTGCCTTGACCATCGTTTCCTGCCTGACCCTGGACTAACTACTGACCGTGAGTTTTGCCTGATCCCTGCCTGTACTTTTGCCGTGACCACCTGTGTATCAAACCCTGCTTGTATACCGGACTCGAGATTGCCTGCTCCCCTTTGTTCTTTGTCACTGAATCCTCTTGTGTATGACCTGGACCGTCTGACTCTGCCGTGGAAAATAAACCTCTGTTTGATCATAATCCTGCCTCCGTGCTGTGCATGTGGGTCCGCCGTCTGCTTCGAGTCTGACATTAAGCACTGCCCGCACGGTGTTTCTTTAGCTATTAGCTTGCCATTAGTCTTAGTCACACAACAAGATGGACCTATGACCTCTATGATGTCATACACACTTCCGCAAAGAAGTGTGGCAATGAACTCGTGTAGGCGTTCTACATGGCCTTTTGGCATAAAAAGTAACAGACACCTTATTGAGACATCCATTGAGGATGGATAGATTGAATATGGAGTAATGGAGGGTGAGGGAGAATCAGTCTGTCAGTGAGTCCTCCAGCGGGTGAGAGTCCTGGTCCAGGATGGATGTCAGTTTCTCTCACCCACCTCCCGCACTGTGTCCACACTGCAGCTGTCACAGTCTGGGTTTTCGTCTCACATTTACTGTTTTATTTTGGTAATACTTCTGGTTTCTGTTCCGTCATGTTTCTGTCCTGCTTTATATTTTTATAATGTTATCATTAAGTAAATGACAGCGGTACTTACAGCTAAGTTTAGGAAGCCTGTTTATCAGTCCTGGTGTATCCCACTACAAGTTTAGTAATGCTGTAACATACAGTAACATTATTCACCAAAAAGGGTGAGACATATGTTGGAGCATGAACAATGTCACTTGTATGTATAGAATGTATTTATGTAGAGTATGAGTGTATGCACACGCTAGGTATGAATATTAATTTGTCAGCTACTGTAACTATAATACAGCAGGTATTTAGTTATGAAAGTGTCAGTGATTTAGTTATGTCCTTATTCATTTATTTATTTTGTGCAAACACAACAGCTGTAAAAAATGACAATAACAGAACAGAAACCAGGAAGTTACATTACAATAAAACCCTAAACAAGACTGGGAACCAAAACAAAAGCGCCTCCAGCAGGCTGGATTGCAACACCTGGAATGACAGCCTTGAACTGCATCTCTCATAGAAATATGGGAGACACAGAAGGAGTAATTTCAGCTGCTGTTTAAATGAGGGCACCTGATGTTGGCCATTGTTCTATGAACCCATCCCACTGAGTCTTTAAATATAATCCACTTCATGAGCGTTACGTCTTCACTTGAATAATGAATTATTATTATGGATCCAAGTCACAGTGATATTCAGGATAAGATGAACTGCATATCTTAATTTGGTGACAGTGACACTGCCACCATAAGGGAAAATCTCTTCTCAGCAACATGATCCAATATACAATGTGCAACACTTTTGTTGTCTGGTGTGTTCTGTGTGTGCCACATGCTTGTATAAGTGAGCACTGGTTATTTCTTAGGAATGTATGAGTAGATGTTTGCTCAACTGTGCACCAAACAGGTTAATTATGAAGGCACTTTCTAAATAGGCAGAGGGAAGACAGAGGTCACTACAGACCTTCTGCCCTTAATTGAGTGGGCAGACTACTTTCTTTTTCCCTCCCCTTTCTGGGCATAAAAAAATCAAATTCAAATATTAAAGTCAACTAAGTTCAAAGTTGAATCTTATTATTAGAATTTATCTAATTTATTTTAAATTTCAAGTATATGAATTATCCTCTCTCTCTCTCTCTCTGCCTTCTTTTCATTCTGCTACTGCTCTCTCCGCCATTGTTTATCCTTGCATACACACCTGTAAGAACCAACAGCTGACAGGCGCTGCATCATACATGAGCTGGGACCTCATGTACAAAGTAGATTTTCTACTAAAGTAGTAAAGTGCAAATCTAGAAAACTGCTTAAGTAAAAACCAATCTGGATGTATCAACCTCTACTACTGTAAGTACCAATCTACGCATGTTTCCTCTATACAGTTCATCCCAATCAATGTTGAACTGAGCGCAGGTGAACCAATTTGGTACCAGCTTCAAATCTGAATCCAACCATGCTGTAGAAAAGTGCTTACTGTACACAAACTAGGGAGCTACTGTAGACTTACGCTAATTTCTAGTTTCCATAGTTCTTGATACATCTGAATGTCGGTGTAGATTTGTATTCACCACAGGCTTTTGTGCGTATGTACACTTTGTAGATGATGGATGATCTTCAGGAGGCTAAGAAGAAACTAGAAATATAGCTTGCGCTGAAGAGCTTGAGTAAAGTTCCAGTGTTTTGGACTGGCGGGAGAAGCATTAGTTTACATTTTGATATTTCAGTTTTTCTTTTTTAATAAATTTGCAAAAATGTCAACAATTCTGTGTTTTTCTGTCAATATGGGGTGTGGGATACTGAATACTTACCCACTTTATATCTGGTAAACCTGGCCTTTATTTTGTGAATTAGAAAGATGTGCAGATGTACATAACTGACTCTAGAGTAGAAGCTGAACTGACAGGTCTCCTTGGCCAAATATTGCATAATAAAGTGCATTATGAAGGGCAGAATTTAGAATATGTACTGTATTAAACTCAAACACTGCATATCTTTGTCCAAAACTAAGCATACAACCTTGAAAAGCTTTGACCTTGGATGTTCAGCCACTTATTGTTGCAATCTACTTGAAAGGACCGATTTGTTGTCATGCTGCACTAGAGCAGTTTACTCATTATTTTGTGTCATGTCACAGCATGTCTGAATCATTTGGCCCTAGGAGCTGAAGCAAAAAGGGAAAAACTCACAGTCACTGTTAAATTCTGATGTTAAAGAATGCAAGCAACAACAGTGACCTTGTCCCTGCATGGATTACATAAGATATTCTACTGATGTCATTCATGCAAGTAATAGGGACTGTCCTCCAGAGACCGTGTGTGAGCATGCATGCATGCATGCATCTAGAGTCCTTAGAGTCTTTTTTGTCTATAATTTAGACATTAACACTGTCAAGTTAAAAGCAGTCTATTCCTATCTCCTCTGTCCACAGTAGACTCTTTACTCTTTAAACAGACTCTTAAATCCTAATCTAAATCCTCCTGTGACTAAACCCAGGCTAAATTTCAGCACCTTTTATTTATTGTGGAGTGGATGGTGTGTGTTAAGAGTTAAAGAGAGAAGGCAAAAAGGGTCAGAGGTCAGCAATAGAAAGTAATTCATACTGAATCCTTAAACGGTTTTATTTTGGTAGTTTCTGTTTGCAATCTGCCTCTCGTAGTTCAGTCTAGTTTTACTTCCGGTGATTGTGATTCACCATCTGCAATGATTACCTCTGTACATAGGTACTACATGCGGCATTCAGCCTTCGCACCACTAGGGGTGTTCTCGTGTGTTTTGATTTTTTCTTTCATGTTCATTTCCTGTCCATGGGCGGATAATTTTTACCACCTGTGTTTAGTGCTATTTAAGTCTTGTTTTTGAACTATTGCTGACGAGCTGTAATCAGTAAGCAGGGCCGAATGGAATTAAACTAAAGAGAGGAATTTTGATGAAGTGGAGTATTTAAGTTTAGCCTGTAGGAGTCCATGTTTGTTTAGTTGTCTCGAGTCATTTTTGTTTGTTGTCTTGTGTCTCCTTGTTCAGATGTTGCCTGTAAGAGACGGAGCGTTAGTGTAAGATAGTTTATATTGACCATTCTGTTGTGAGTCTCTTCCCAACCTCAGAGGGCGGCACTGAGGAGCTGTTTCCTTCCGGGAACCTCATTAACTGAGGTACTATTTAAGTGGAGGATGGAGACTCCTTCGGTTGTCGGTGTGTCATGGTGGACTCTCTGTTTGTATCTGTTTGGCTCCGGTCTCCGACTTTTTGTATGACGGTTGGTTTTGTTTGATTTGGATTGTGTACAGCCCCCGCTACTTCTAATTTGACCACATTTGTAGAAAAGTGTTGAACCTGACTCGGTAGTGTGTGTAGTCTTGGAAATCTTATATTTCACTTGCGCAGTGCAGCGACCTAGTGTGTCCTGATTTTGGTTTTGTAGTTACTCTGTTAGCGTTATTTCTCTGTTTAGTTTGTTTGGTCCTGCTTTGCAGTGCACCTCAGTTTAAGTTAGTGAACCTTTTTCCTACTCTGTAGTGAGCCTCTGTTCAGTATAGTTATAATAAATATCATTTTGTATTCTGCCATCCTCGCCTGTGACTGCTTGTGGGTTCTGTCCTGTCTGGTCTTGGGGGTGTTTGTAACACATTCCTGCTGAGCAGGTGAGCTTGGTCCTGCCTCACATGTAGTGAATTTATGGTTATTTACCTGTGTTTATATTATTGAGTCGTATGTTTAATAAATCATTTGACCTTAAACTACTTCTGTATTTGGTCGTGCATTTGGGTTCTCCCTCTTCCCTGTTACCTGGTCTGCGGGTGCGACCAGTGAGACGTGACTGGTTTAGTGTAAAACTGAGCACTTTAATAGCATGACAGAGTCTCAGCCGTGTGTACGTGCATTGGGGCCGTAACAGCCCGTGCCCCAAGTGAGAGATTGTCCCGTTGTTGTCCACGGCAGCATTCCAGCACTCATCCTTTAACCCTAGCCCGTGTTTGACAATTGCTCCAGGCTTGACCTTGCCTTGCCTTAGCCTTGAATCCTGCTTGCCGATCCTGCTATTTTGTGTTTTTTAAGCCAGTCTGTTTTTGACCACTGCCTGCCTGATCCTTGCCTGTACTTTTGCCTTTGCCTACCTGTGTACCGACTTCTGCCTGTTTGTGACCAAGCCTGATTCTGCGATTACACTAAAATTTTACACCGTCTCTGAGGTGTGGGTCCGGCATCCTGCCATTGCTGACGGAACAATCTGGCCAGAGATGGACCCAGCCAGCGTCAAGGACAGCGGACACACAAACAAGAGGAAAGAACAGAAGCTGTGCTTCAGGAGCTAGCATGACACGCATCTCATCAGGAGACTTTGATGACTACATATGTCGAGCAACTCAAGCAACAACTTACCCAGATGTTACCCACGGCTCACATGCCAACTTCCTCTGCCACAGCTCCACCCACATAGTCCCAGCACCGAACGCATCCCTTGATTCACTAGCCTGCTTCACTGGCAAGTTGTGAGATTGCAAATAGTTTCTCACACAATGTGAGATTCACTTTGAGCAGCATGGCCCAGTGTATCCCACCGAATGCACCAAAGTGGCTTATGCATTACCCCATGTGGCAAGGGAAGGAGAATCCTGGGCCACAGCAGAATGGCAGAGTCTGAATGTATATATATACGTTTGCAGATTTTTTCCGTCTTGTTCCGTCTAGGAACTCATTAGTGTTACCCAGGAGACCAGATCAGGAGGTTCACAGTCGCCCCACTGGAACCCCGCCGGAACTCCAGTCGTAGCCGCGTCTCAGGAACCGGGAGAACCAGTCAAGGAAGCCATGCAGGTGGGGAGGACCTGACCTTTTGACAAGAAGAGGAGGCGAAGGATGATCAGTCCCTGCTTTTACTGTGGTCAGCCCAGTCATCTAGTTGTTTCTAGTCCAATAAAAGGCTCGGCTAGCCACTAGGCAGGAGGCTAGTGGAGGGCCAGACTGAGTGGGAAACCCACTGTCTAGATTCATTTTTTGAGTCTGATGTTGAGCTTGATTGGTCAAACCCCGTGGAGCAGCTGCCTTCTGCCTCCAGCCGTGTTCAGTAAAAAGAGAGTGACTTTGCTGCCTTGACCCCATGACTGTGTCATTAACCTGAGACCCAGAACCTCGCCACCAAAGGGGAGGTTATACCAGCTGTCACCCCAAGAGCAGGAGGTGATGAAATTTTGACCGAGCTCTGTCTGCTGGACTCATTTGGCCTTCCTCCTCACCGGCGGCGACTGGCTTCTTTTTTTGTTGAGAAGATGGATGGATCCCTGCACCCCTGCATTGACTACCAGGCCTGAATGCCATTACCGTCAGAGATTCTTATTCGTTACCTCCTCATTCAAGCTTCTAGCTGGCTCGAAGC
The DNA here is from genome assembly GCF_900634795.4 of Betta splendens. Lineage (NCBI taxonomy): Eukaryota > Metazoa > Chordata > Actinopteri > Anabantiformes > Osphronemidae > Betta > Betta splendens. The sequence continues at coordinate 16,288,500 of NC_040887.2, read as the reverse complement.
CATGTCTTTTCGAAAGATATTGTATCTGACCAGGGGCTGCAGTGTTTCTTCAGTTCTGGAGTTCTGCGCGTTATTGAGAGGCTTTCTTCGGGATATCACCCAGAAACCTACGGTCAGAGGCCAAACCAACAGCTGGAGGTCAGACTCGCTGCAAGAGGACTTTTATTCGTGCCCAATGTGCCATGCTTCTGAGCCAGGACTGGCACAAGAAGGCAGCTGACCATCTCCACAGTCAAGCACCTGCCTTTCAGTTGGTCAGTAAGTGTGACTATTCACCAAGGACTTACCTCTGAGAACCCAGTCACATAAGCTAAAGCAGAAATTTATTGGACCCTTTTCCATCGAGAGGGTCGTTAACCCATTTGTTTCTTTGCAAAATAATATTGTTCACTCGTACATATGTTACGGTCTTTTTAAGTTATTTTATTTGAATTAGTCAAACTAAATTAAAAATTCTAAACTACATCTGATTTTAGCAACAGTATATATTTTAGTATACTGTAGGTATTTACACAAATAAGTACTCAATACATAAAAACTTTAATATTTAGGTAGCAAGAAAAAAAAAAATCATGAAATAATTGTGATTTTGGCAGCTTAAATTCCGGTTTGGTTTTGGTTTTGTAGGTCCTCTTTCCACTTGTTTGGTCCCTCAGTTCTCCTGTATAGTTTAGATCCTAGTTTTGAACTCAAGCTGCTGACAGGATTTCGGAAAGTTTTTGATTACATTTTTCCGTGTGGTCATGGTGTTTCCGAGTGGTGTTTTTCGCGTGTCTAGCTTTGCATTCATGTTATGCAGCGGAATGCTTTCTGCTCCAAGGCGTAGTTAGTGTAGGTAAAACACAGAGCGAACAAAGAAAACTTCTACAGTACTGCTGTGAATGTCACAGCCTAACGGAACACTTGATTACCTTGATTCTTATGTTGGATTTATTTAAGAATCTTTTCTGTCACTGTTGGAACTGCATATACAGGATAGTGTTTTTTTTATTATGCTCAATGCCCATCGTTTGTTACGGATCGGCGATATCGAGTGTCGGACCAGACTGAAACCGGGGAGAGCAAACCAGGTGGAGGAATGGCAAACCATCCACCCACTACGCGTGGGAATACACTTACACAGAGCTTTTATTTCAGGTTTTAGTGGTCAGGTTTTCATTTTTTCATCAAAGCTACTGTACTTTTTAAACCTTTTTAAACTGTCTTTTTAATCAAATTATGACTACAGAAACACTAATAGTGTTGATAAAGGCATTATCAATTAAAAAGCACTTCACACTGTCATTCTACATTAAATCCATTCCAGATGAAAAAATTAATCCAGGTTCTTCCTTGTAAGGTTTTGTGTTCTGTGTGTTGTTTTACATTAGAGACAGAATTCAGTTAGCTGAAATAGTAAACCAGCTGTTCATATTTATATACAGCTGGGGAAAGTGTTTCTGATAAACATAACTGAAATATACTGTGAATAAACTCCAACATTAACCTGGGTTTGCTGTTAATATAAAAAGCCCTTCTTTCTGCCCAATGAAATATCAGACAGCTATTATCTCTGCACTCATTTCACATTAAGGCTTTGGGCATATTTGCAACCGACTTAAATAAAAAATAAAAATACAGAACAGAGCAATTTTTTGCTTTAAGTAGCTGCATGTTTTGCTTTTTGTTAATAATTTATTCTGGCATATTCAGATTAAACTGTATATTGTTTCGTAACGCTCAAAGATTTAGAATGAATTAAAATTAATAACTCTGACTGCTGACCGCAGGGAATACTCCCTGACATCAGCACTACTTGTTAATAACATCAAATTACTGTACATGCTGACTGATAAGTGGATAGTTACAGTATAGCATTCTGTAGATGAGCAGATTTACTGGCATCAGTAGGGTGCATAAAACGATAAGAAATGGAGCTGGTTAACAAATAAACTATTCCTGTCTGAAATGTTAAAGGGGAACTTGGCCTATTTTAAAAAGCTATGTTTTTCTATGAGCAAAGCAGAGAAAGTTTGTTCTATTTCACTTGTAACCAAGAGTCTCTAGCTTCAACTGGCTTCATGTACCACTACAGTGGGATAAAAGCACCCACATGTCATGACAAAATAGCAATAATAATAATAATGATATGCTAGTATTAGCATATCAACAACAAGCGAATAAATTATTTAAAAAGATACATTACTCAGAATCAAAAATCAGCATATTGTGTAGTTTGGAGAAGACTTTAATATGAAATGCAGAATGCCAATCCCAACCACATGTTGAGCCAGGCCTTGATCTGTAGGAGGAGGTATCAAATAAAAGCAACCTGACCAGAATGCTGACGATCTGAGCAGTTTTCTATGTTGTGGCGTTAGACATTTTACAGCACAACCTTTACAGTTACTGTTGCTGTGTTTCCCATATGTTTATGTATTAAATAAACACAACATAAAGCCTAATTTATAAAAATGTCTTTCTCACGTCAGTTCTATTTTTAGGTTTCCATCTATCTATCTTATACCGCTTGTTCCCATGCGGGGTCGTGAGGGGTGCTGGAGCCTGTCCCAGCTACTTACAGTATGTGTGAGAGGCAGAGTACACCCTGGACAGGCCGCCAGTCCATCGCAGGGCAACACACAGAGACAGACAACCATTCACACACACACTCACACCTATGGGCAATCTAGAATGACCAATGAACCAACTGTAATGCATGTTTTTGGACTGTGAGAGGAAGCCAGGGAATTTGCAAAGAACCCATGCGAACATGTGGAGAACATGCAAACTCCACACAGAAAGGCACCCATCTGCCCCGGGAATTGAACCCAGGACCTTTTCGAAAGATAAGATATTTTTAGGTATTATGCTAACTCGTTACTTTAGTAATAAGCTGTTGTATGTTCAGCAGCCTCCTCCCTGTAGCTTCTACCACTATTCTTTCAGCAGACATTTAATCTCTCATATACATAAACTCACCTCTTTGGCCAATCATGCTTTGCCTTTACACCTTCCATAAATGAGCCTGTCTCAGACATTCAACCGCCAAGAGCCACCAACACCACTCACTTTAAACTCCGGCCTCCCTGGTTTTTAAATACATTTTTCAGAAGGTGTTTATTTCCTGCATCTCTCGCATCACACTTTATTGTTTATATAAAATTACATTAAATTTTGTTTGTGATGTGAAATGAAACAGGTAACATCAACAACAAGAAGAGTTTCAATGCAAAATACTTTTATGCTCTTTATGATGCATTTATAAAGAGGTAACAGAAACAAAATAAAACATTTTTAATAAACTTTAAACGTTCAGCAGTCTGAACTGTTAAAACCTGTCACTTCATGATGTATGGGCCTCTTATAGGATCTAATGCATTTATCAGAAACACTGGGACAACATGTCAATATGTCTTAATACAGTATGTCGGCGTTTTTGAGAAACAAAATTGCTAGGTGTCAGTGTCTTAGTCACTTGTAAAAGAACTCTTAGATGAAACAGGTGGGGAGGAGGGGTAGGGAATGTGCTATAAGACAGCATGACAAGAGAAAAGTGATGTCAAATTTCAAATTTTTGTCAAATGACAAATTTCATCTGTCATTTCTTATGTGGTATTTTGAAGCAGCACATGAAGAAGATGAGCCAATGGTGTGAAAACTAAAAACAGAATATTACATAATCAGGTGACTTTGCAGAGGCAGTACAGTTTCATCTTATCATTTCACTTATTGAATGAAAGCCAGGAATGATGACATAGCAGGGAGTGAGAGGACAGTTTATCCCCTGGCTTTGAGGAGGGCCAATGACAATGGCTCAGTGCAGAGGAACAATATAAATACATCTCTTTATTCAGCTCTTTTCCATTCTATAGAAATATCTATTCTTTCCATTTATTGCCATAAGCCTCACTGTGCTTTATGGTTTTGAACACTGCCAGGAGGAAAAGGAAGAACTTATAGAAGAAGCATGCGAGACCTCTTGACTGTGGTCCAGAAACCCGAATTCCTGTTTTTACTTTAGTTTTTTGCAATATCAAGTTTTGATAGTAGTATTAGTATTGCTATATACAGTATACACTGCTCACCTTCACAATATAAAAAACTCAGATGATGTCACTTGGAGGAATTTTTCTTAATTTTTTTAGATAATGTCATCTAGAGTAATTCGGGAGTACCAGACTTAACCAAGACAAGTCTGTACTGTGTCTATCAAAGCCCAAGAATCTAGTGATTTTCACTAGATCAATATCTGTTCTTTGATCCACAAAGTAGAACACCTGAAGTTGACAATACCTTAATGTGGTTCCAGTTGAATCACATACAGCAAGGTGCAGCCTAGGGAGAGTCACTATAGGGTACCATATCTGGATCCCCCGCTGAGACTCAGGATTGCCAGGGATAAACTAGAAGTCTACCACTGATTGAACCCCACAATTGGCCGGGTGTTACCAAAAATGCACTAATAAAAGGTACCATTCACCTGGAGCCCAACTCCTCTTTCATGTCAACAGCCACCTGGACTCAGCTTGGCCTCTGGTCTCACCACTGTCTGCTCGCACCCGGAGGCCAACTCTCTCACAAGCACCTGGAGGTTCGTCATCTCTCAAGGCAGCCAAACCTGGAAACGAGCCTGATCCCCCTCTTCACCTCCTTCTTCTCTGTTCCTGGCGTCCTGGAGCCTCCTCCCTGCCCCCAGAGCACCTTGGAGCTCTCACTGCAAGCCATCCACTGAACCAACCAACTTACGTTACCACAAAGAATGGGCCTGATCACTCATCTACTCAAGATGCACATCTCGGCAGGAGAAACGAAAGGCATTCTTTTAGGTCTGAGCAGAGGAGATTTAATAACGTTTAGGGGATCAGTAATTGCTTCATCGTAGTGGTGTTTTTCTTTTCCTGCTGTTTAGCACTGTGGTTTTGCTAGTTCACACTGTTTCACACACTCCTTTCCCTGTGAGCGATAAACACACATGCTCCATTCATAGATCCCACAGGCACACGCAGCCTCTGTGCAGATGTATATGATTTGCTCATTTATTAAGGTGTTTATAAGGTTTTCAACATTGAAAATTGTTGATTTAACATTAAATACAATTGAGACTGTATTGGCTATTCCAAATTGGTTATTGGTCAGAGGGTGGTTCCCCATAAATTAATCAATCAATCATTTATCCAATGAATATTAATCGTTAATTACCATTTAATAATTCATCATAATTAAGTGTTTCCCTTATCAAACTATAGACAATTGTCATTGTTATAAATATTTAAGCCAATAACCATACTGTGTCACAAGCAGGATAATGAACTTGGCAAAATAAAACAGGAAATTAATAGACAAGACACGATTCCTGATATATTATAATTTGTGAACCTAAATTATACTGTAAACATAACTGGTATCTCCACTCAGGAGTTATATTCATAATCTGTGTTGCTTGCATATCCCTAACAATTGCAAACGGACTAAAAGTAAAACATGATGCACAAGCAAAACTGATTCTGTGATTCAATCCAACTCAAGTCTCAGGTCTACAGTTCGGGCAGTGCATAGCTTTCATCAGGGACATCACTGTGATGTGTGACATGGGCCAGCAGGTGTTTTAATTAGGAGATGTGGTAAAATAGTCAAAGGATTGGCTCCTATTTCTACTCTGCTCCTCTTATAAAATAATCTTAGAGTGACAGCTTCAGGCTTCTGGGTTGCCTTGTTGTTTCTTTTGCTGTTCACACTGTTCACACTCATATTTTCCCTGTTCCAAATGTTTAGCCTGTCTCACAAACATCTGTTTTGTTTCAGAAGAAGTATTGGATCTTACACAGTACGTGATATTCTTTTTCTTCTCAGTGTCAGATTTGTCCTTGGATTGTGCTATATTTTCCTACCTGCAATGCTTTTACGAAAGGTGGCAAAGCAACAGCTAAAACTGTCTGTTTGAAAACAGACAAATGTGATTGGCTTTCATCTCAGTGAAGTAAAACTGCAAGTAAACCTTAAGCCTTAAATTCTGGGACAGTGCAGCAGGATTGCAAGCAGCTACACTACAGTAGTGGCATGGCAGGTTCAGCTGAAGGAGAGGCACTGACACCCATACTAATGAGGCTCTACGCATCGCATTGAGTGTATGCAGGAGGATCAGGCAGAAACATTCATTCAGCTAGCAGGGAGCATTTTCCCCTCATGCCCAACCCACCTCCAAGACACTCACTTGCGTCGGTCACTGGAGCTGTTGCATTGTTTTGTAAGTAACAAAATATTTGGGTCTTCAAAAGTTCCTTGTCTGCTCACAAGGGAATTTGCATTTTAGCACATATGTGCCAGGTGTCTATTGTACAGCAAGTAAAGTATCTGTAAAAATGAAATTGCATGCAATTGCCTTCATTCAAGATCAGGCAGAGAGAGAGTCTGTTCTGTTTTTCTCTTTACTTCCTCTAACTCCACGGCCAGCTGCATCATTCTCTGATCTCTACTGTATCAGATCAGCTGATCTATCCCCAAATCTTCCCCAGTGCCTGCTGACAGGGGGAGACCACCGCCGCTGTCCAGAGGTGGTTTCATTCCAAGATGTAAAATATCTTCGCCTCTTGTTTCGATTATAATTAGAAGACCTTCTCCATCTCTTCCATTCCTGAGCCCTCGGTGGGAATTCCCTTCGATGCCATCCCTTTGTGGGGGAGATTCATCCTGATTCCTCCCTCTTCCCAGGCCTTTTCAAGGAGATTCTCTCTTTTCCCACTCTTCCTTCAATCCTGGATTTTCTAGCCTGAAGGTTACTTTTCTTCCTTCTGGGCCTCTCTGGACCTTATTCTTCCTTCTCAATCTTGGAACTTGTCCTCCCCTCGACTCCTCCACTCTTAGCCTCTTCCTGGGACTCAAGTTCTGACTCTGTTTCATTCTCCTCAACGTTCGTTTTCTCTGTTTCTTTGACAATATACAATATATATATATATTTTTTGGAATTTACAAAAAAACCTTGCAGCTCAGTAGGTAGAGTTTTGTCATATGACGCAGAAAATCTGTGGTTTGATCCCCCACGTCCGCACCATTTATTATTTATATCATTATAACAGATAATTATTGGTTCCTTGTCAATATATATTCAACATTTTGTAACTGGCCCTTTTTTTCGGTCCACTGCCCTAAAAATGTCTCTGTATGACCCTGGACTGATTAATTAGTAATTATTGCTGCTGGTAGAACAAGTTAGCTAGTTATCCTGTAAATTACAATCCACCCATGCTTCCAAACAGGGGCTCTCTGGGAATGAGTGGAATAGGATTCTTTCCTGTTTCGAAATACTGACTGGCATCATGCCATTTTATTGGGCTTTTCTGGTTACGGAGGTTTGTTGCTGTTCCATCTGTGCGGTTCACTCTCCACTCTCACCGAACTGAACTATTTGCTAAACAATATCACTTTATATCTTCCCCCTCTCCTTCTCCCTTTATTCAGCTTGGTGTGTCTTATGCTCTTAAGCTTATCCTCTGCCTCCTTTAGTGATGGTAATGGTATCTGTAATACGCTAGTTGCAGGTTTGGAAGCGAGGCTGTTAGACTTAGAGTCTCGGCTTCGCACCTTAGAAAACAGGCCAGCTAGCCAGGTCCCTTTAGCCGGTGCGGAGCATCCTAGCTTAGCTGCTACCAGTCCCCCGGCAGGTCCCAGGCAGCTGGGTGACGACTGGGTCACCGCTCGTAAGAAACGTAGCTTTAGGCAGGCGCCCACGGTTCACCACCAATCGCTTCACGTTTCAAACAGATTTTCCCCACTCAGCGACACACCCGCTGAGAAACCCACTCTGATCATTGGCGACTCCATAGTCCGAAACGTGAAGTTAGAGAAGTCCAGCGGTCATAGTTAAGTGTTTGCCTGGGGCCAGAGCGGGCGACATTGAGTCTTATCTTAAGCTCCTGTCTAAGGATAAACGTAAGTACGCTAAGATCGTAATACACACAGGAGCTAATGACGCCCGGTTACGCCAATAGTAAGTCACTAAATCTAACATTGAGTCGGTGTGTTTGTTCGCCATAACAATGTCGGACTCCGTAGTTTTCTCTGAACCCCTTCCCAATGTGACCAGCGATTATAGGTTTAGCCGGCTGTCATCACTCCACCGCTAGTTTCCTAGGAGGTTTGTACACGCCTCTCTGCATGTTCTCTACAGCCGCCACCCACTCTTAGCCAGTCTTAGTTATTGCATAGAGACTGTGTCTGCTCCCCGACCAGCTAAACTATACAAGTCACAAACAAAGCAAAGAGCAGTGACTTATCAGAATTTAATAAACATTAACGGTTCCTCCTACAAAAACAAAGTCACAGTAAGTTAAAAAAGTGTGGTTTATTAAATATCAGATCTCCATTGTCTAAATCCCTGTTATTAAATGACTTGATAAGTTTACATAGATGAAACTGAAACCTGGCTGCAGCAGGATGAATATGTTAGTTTAAATGAGTTGACTCCAATGAGTCACATCAACTATCATATTCCTAGAAGTACAGGTAGAGTTGAAGAAGTAACAGCAATTTATAACTCAGATTTATTAATTACTCCTAAACCCAGAGGTAGTTCTCTCACCCAGACTCTAAAATTCAGAAGCCAGTTGTGTTTTGTATTGTTTATCGTCCTCCTGCTCCGTATTCAGAGTTCTTAATTGCATTCTCTAAATTCTTATCCGACTTAGCTCTCAGATAAAGTCATTGTAGCGGGAGACTTTAACATTCATGTAGATGTTGACAGTAACTGTCTCAGCACTGCTTTTAAATCATCATCATCATATCATATTTAACTCAATCAATTAATACTATTGGTTTTACTCAGCATGTAAATGAACCCACTTACTGTTTTAATCATACCCTCGATCCTGTCCTGACATATGGGGATGAAATTGATTATTTAATAATTTTTCCCCATTATGTGACCATTTTTTATTAACTTTTGAATTTACCATAATTGACCTTGCAGCAGCTGGAAAGAAATCTTACTATAGCAGATGTTAATCTGACGATGCTGTTGTCAGTGTAGTGGAAAGTCAGGCATATCATAATGTAGTTGGATATAGCGTATGAGGGTAGGGAGAATTTTACTGTGAAGAATGTCCACTGTGCCCTCCAGGAATATCATCTGCCTTTAGTTAAACAAGTAGAGTCATCTGGCTCCACTGAGAACAAAACAATTGATGAGGATTGTTCATATCAGGCTCCAATAAGCTTGATTCAAGGTTATAGAAACAACCAGCGGTCTGGCTGATGTAGGATGGAGGGAGCTTCTGAGGCCTGGCTGAGAGACATATCTTGTCTCCTGGATAGAATCCTGGGTTTCATGTGCAGCTGACACTCCCCTGCAGGGGATTTGGCTCTGTATCTTGATTTTGACCCACCAATTAGAATAAATTGGAATAGAATAAACATTAATTTGAACTATATCACCGCCTCTGTGTGAATTTCTCTCAGCAAATCATCTCTGTCCAACAACTTCACCAGATTTGAGCAGATGATTGCATCATCTTTTGCCTCATCGTCTTGAAGCTAAACAAAAACATCGCAATGCGGTTATGAGAGGGTGTTTGTTGAGAAGGGGGCGCAAAATCATGATCTTGCCTAGGATGCCAACTTGGCCAGAGCCTACGACCCCCATCTCCGCAGCAATGATTTATGAACTACTTTACTAAGAAAATTATCATTATTACAGAAAAAAATCTGCATCTTCCTCCAAATGATGCTCCTGCATTGTCTAGATCCATCAAAATTAAATTTACCAAGACCCTTGTCTAACTTCAACAGCTTTTTTCGCAGTTGCATGTCTAAAGACTGATTTGAAGGTCAAAAGATGCCTATAACTCAAATGCTGAAAAAGGACAAAGTTAAAGAGCTTTTAAAAGGTCTCTATATTCATTTTAATAGGAAAGAATTATCTTAAAAAAGCTTAATATTTTAAAAAATATGAAAGATATAAACAAGAAAAGTAATAGCAGTCGTCTCTTCAAAAAGCTGATATTTGAATTGTTTCTGTAGCTGAAAGCATGCAGAAGAAGTTTGATGCCAAAAAACGTACCAAAGAAAAATAAACTATATAGATGACAACATCTAAACGGTGATTGCTGTTGACAGCATTCACTGTTGTACTAAAGAAAAGGGAGGATCTCAACAGTGTGAAAGCTGTTGCCAGCTCTCCCACTAATGAAGGCAGAATATAGCAGCACACTTGTGTCGTGTGGTATACTATTCTATTTAGCTGCAAGGTTATAGTGAGGGTGAGCAATCATGAAAAGTATTTGTGTTCAACAGTCCCAGGGGACGTGTTGCATCTATATGTAAAAAGGGAGACATGCTTCAAATTGCCTCACTGCTGAGGATGACAGTGCACTATCACTCCTTCCAGCTACAGTTAAAGCTTATGCACGCATGTGTGAAATGAGTGGATGCAGGTTGAAAGCTCTTTTTTGCTCTTTGCTGACCAAACATTGTTACTATAGTAGTAGATAAGGCACGTGATCAGCAAAACATAAAGATGAATCAAAGGTTTTAGTTTCCTAAATATTAGTATTATGTTATTATTATATATTATTTACTGGCATATGTAAATATACCGCTGTTCAACTAGGTAGGGTCTTATGTAGTTCCTGGAAGTTTTGTTTGTGCTTTTCTACTCTATGCACTTAGCTGCTTAAGGTTCTGGCATTCCTTTCTAACGTTCCTGTTACTGTATGTCAAGCTAGACCAGTGACATTATTATGCAAAATCTTGAAACTGTGCACAGCCAGGATTAAGTCAAAGTGAAGACGTGGTGTGATTTCCCAGTCTCCAACTGAAGCTTAGTTTAATCTTCAGTTCACAAAGGGCTGCAGTATTCCTTCTTCCTACACTAAAATGAAGAAATGTACTTGCATGTGTGTGCACATGTCAGTAAAAGTGCACATCAACTTCTACATATACATTCATACTTTATGTGGACAGTAAAAATTAAGTGAAGTGATGTAATATTTTTTGTCAGCTGTTGAGTGTGGTGCTGTCTGCACACTGTGCACACACTGTAGTGTGCATACCCTTCATGGACAGTGCTTTTGTGTCTGAGTGTTTTCTGATGAATTATTTAAAGGAACTAGGATCCTGACTGTCAGGTTGCTTGCAGTGGAAAACATAAAAAAGGGGAGGGGGGCTCTGAATTGCCACCTCATGGAGACATATCTTTTATACACCATCACAAACTCTCCTGGTTAATGTGGGATGAAACAGCTCATTATAGGTGTGAGGGACTCTCAGTCCAAATGGTAACCTTTGAATGCCATATGCCCATGGACGAAAAAAAATCACTGTAACTCCAATTTTACATAGTAAAGACTTAGAGTATATATTAAGTGAATGTGAATGACTGTGCAGCATATGATGAGTGTGCTCCAGCTCAGAATTGTTATTAGCTTTAAACATGATTGTTACTGAATGCCAGCCATCAGTTAAAGTCTGCCACCTCAAACTTCAAGATTGCCAGTTCGGCTCCAGGTTCTCATACTGTACAGTATGTGTTCTCAGGTTAAGGCCTCCTTCAACAAGACATCAAGACCCTGTTATGGTGTCATCAGTATGTGCAGCTGTCAGACAACAAAGGAAATCAGTAGGTTATGCCAATATTATTTTTGTGTTGAAGTTTTTATTCATACAGGTGGCATGCACAGTTTCTCTACTGAAATCACATAAGCATGGATCCAGAGAAACATTTAATCAGCAGCCAGAAATTGACTGCAATTTCATCTCATTATTAACAGTGTCTTTCGAACTTGTGAATACTGCGCAGTTGTCCTTCTTAAAATAAAGAGTGCTAATCAGACAAAGCCCAGGTTAACCAGAAAAAGACTCAAAGCAAAGCAAGACAACCATCTTTTTTAATGTTTACAAAGGAGTAATAAAATTCACAAAATTCGCATGAGTTTTGTCTCTTTAAGTTAGCTTAATGAGTGTTTGCATTTGTATTAAACCACTGTATTTACAGAGCCCATTGATAACTTAAAAAATGCTGGTGTAGAATACTCCTAAATATAAACTTTAAAAAAATATTTATCTTAGTATATGATGTTATTGGTTTTTAAAGAATCTCTATCTAGCAGTCTCTGACATTTCATTATCACATAAACTATAACCACATAAACATATACGAGTGTGTCAGAGCTGATGATGTTATCTGTCCATATGGTACTTGTAGCTGGGGATGTGACAGATGCACACACAGGGTTAAGTCTTGGTTTGAGTGAATGTAATCACTGCCATGAGCCAGAAGGCAAAGATCCCATGGTGTTAATATTCAGAGGTTTAGATCTGCTCTGTGACTCCCTGTGAAAAACACACTGCCTGTACATGAATCAACACCAACACAAAAATTTTTGGAAAGATAACTAAGCAATAAGTAAGATATACTGTTCATAAGTAGCGATGATAGTCAACAACATCACATCGATTTCTGAACACAATCCACCAATTGCATAATTATATTTGCCATTTTTCAAGAGAACTGCGAGAGACGGAGCTGGGCACCGCTCTGCACCGCTCTACACCGCACGCCGATAGAAACTAAATATGCCAGTGTTGCAATGAATGCTGATTCCTCTTGGATGAAGTTGTGGATTCTACTGCTCAGTAGGCTCTAGCCATTTTGGTGCCCTAGGCAAGATTAAGATTTTGCTTAAAGTTTAAAAGTTTAAATTTTTTTCTTTTTCTGAAGGCTTGGAGCGGCACCCCTTCCAGCAGATGGTGCCTTAGGTGACCGACTAGTTCGCCTACGCCCAGAGCTATAAACTAGCTTCAGGATGCCAAGAAAATTCTCCAATTTTTCTCTTAAGGCCAAACCCTTAAGATGTGTATACAAATTTTTAATTTCATACGTGATATTGATACTGCATACAGTATTTGTTATAAATGTGGTAAAAGAGGAGTGAAGTGAAGTGTCGAAACTGAGAACACTGTTCTCAACAGGCTGAAACTGTAAACACGCTCCGTATACAACAAGCAAACTGAACTGAATGAATGAAAAAGACATAGTACAAACCTTAAAAGAAACAACAGCACAGGACATCAAAGAAACAATACTTCACGGTGCCCAAAACTCCCTCTGTTGCTCCACACTTTGCAACGTTGTCATGCTTATGACATGTGTGACACACCAAAAAAGGCTTAACAAAAGAAAGGGTACTAAGTACAGTACTAAACAAAACAGGTGCATGACATTAACTAATTACTCATGTGACAAATGGCAGGGAATTATGTCAAAAGGAGGAACAGAATAAGAGGGCACCCCTATAATTGTGACAGAGCCCACGCCGACTGGCTCCCAGATGCTGGGTGGCAAAACAGTTCATGCAGCAGCAGGATGGAATGTTCTTTTCGCCACCCACCTTTTCCAAGGTGGGTGGCGAAAAGAACAGTCCATCCCAACCTCATTCTGAGGAACAGGGAAGGCACCATTGTGCTCTAAACAATCCAAATGTCCATAAAAGAGTCCAATTGCCCTTCAAGGAGGGTGGCAATGAACCTCCCCCAGCAGCCGCTGGAAAGGAGCAGGTAAACCTTGTGCGAGAGTGAGACCTCTGGGTTGCCGATACAGAACCCCTAGAAGAACCCATAGTGGCCAAAAGTGTCCTTCAAACAGACACTGACTTAATCTGGAAAAGCTCTGTGGTGGCCTATGGCATAGGAGACGCCATTGTGGCTGAAGGCAAAAAAGGCAAGGCCACTGTCCCACAGCCGAACTGAAGAGACGAGGGCAGAGACAGATCAAAAGTGGCCTTATCTGAACCCAAGTGATCTCTTCTAGACCACCAGGCCTGAATGAGGACCGGGAGATGTCACTGGACCTCCGTAATCAAGAACAGGCATCTCTGGTCCACCAGAGACTGGCGTGGTCCGCACTTTAGTACCGCCAGAGACAGGAACTGTCACGTCCGGGCTTTACAGCCGCCTTTTACTCTGAAAGGACTTCCTGTTACACACCACATACTCTGCTGTTTCCTGTCTGTACCGGCACTCATTACCCACACCTGCATCTCATCGGTCATTAGTCTGCTCTGTATTTAAGGTCCACCTCTCACGCCTGTTACCCGCCAGATTGTTGCGTGTGATCACCACTTTCCAGCGTTCGTTGTTTTGTATTGCCGTGTATCGTGCCTTCCGTTTTGATCTCCGATTCCGAGCCTGTCTAGTCCCTGTCTGCCTTGTCTGCCTTGTTTATCTACCGCTGCACGTTACCGACCTTGCCTGCCCGACCACGATCTGACACCCGACGATTTGGTATTGTACTCCAGTTCTTGTGTATAACCCTGCCTGTTCCTGACGACGTCTTTGCCTGATCCTGTTTAACCCGTTTGATCTCCCGTGTATGACTCTGCCTGGATTGGACTCTGTATTCTGGAATAAATTGTACTCTTAACATCAGAAACCTTGTATTGTGCTGTGCATGTGGGTCCGTAATCTACACCGCCCTCATTTTTTCTCACACAATGTGAGATTCACTATGAACTGCACGCTCCCGCTTTTCCCACCGAGAGAGCCAAGGTGGCGTACACGGTTTCGCATCTGAAGCGGAGGCATGGGCAACTGCGGAATGGCAGAACGGTTCATCCTGCATGTCGTCTTTTAGAGCCTTCTCAGTGGCTCTGAAGCAGATCTTCCAGGAGATCACACCTGGGAGGGAAGCGGCGCAGAGGCTCGTGAATATTCGACAAGGAGGGAGGACCACGGCCAAGTACGCGATCGAGTTTAGGACCCTGGCAGCGGAGGCCGGGTGGGACGCGACCGCCTTGGGCGACGTGTTCATCCGAGGCCTCTCGCGGCGTGTGAAGGACTGTCTGGCGGCGCGGGATCTGCCGAGCGACCTGAACGCATTAATAGCACTGGCCATCCAGATTGACCGACGACTGGGGAGCAGCGAACGTGAGCACCGCGGAGAAGGAGGAGCAAGGGAATCGCACCGCGGCAGGACGGAAATCTCCACCAGAGGTCAGTGTTTCGCCGATGGAGCCCCCACCTCGCAGAGCTCAGGTACGCAGCCACCACCAGAGGAACCCATGCAGCTGGGACGCGCGCGTCTCACCGAATCAGAGAAGCGACGACGCCGCTCCCAGGGGTTGTGTTTGTATTGTGGACAGAACGGACATTTTGCCAGCAAATGTCCGCTAAAAGACCTGGCTCATCACGAGCACGGAGGATCGTGGTGAGCCGAATCATGTTTGGAAGTGCCTCCGCCCGTTCACTGCCTACAGTCACGCTCTCGTCAAGTTCTCATTCTCTCCAGCAGGCCGTTCTTATTGACAAAGGGGCCGATGCCAGCCTGATAGACTCCAGGCTGGTGGAGAGGATGGGCGTCGCCATCTCCCCTCTCGCGGCTCCGGTGGAAACCACAGCACTGGACGGTCGCAAACTATGGAGGGTGACCCACCACACAGAGGCCGTCACCATGGAGTTTGCAGACGGTCACACGGAGCGCATCCATTTCTTGGTGGTGGAGGCATGCTACCATCCGGTGGTGTTGGGCCACACGTGGCTGCGCAGGCACAACCCCAGGCTGGACTGGAGAAGCGGCGAGGTAAGCGAGTGGGACATGGACTGTCGGAGTACTTGTTTTCAGCCCTTGGTGAAGGCGGAGGAACCCCCGGCCGGGACTGGTCAGGAAAAACTGGACCTGACAGGAGTGCCGGCCTGCTACCATGATCTCGCCGCCGTATTCAGTAAGTCCAAGGCCATGTCCCTGCCACCACACAGAACCCACGACTGTGCCATAAACCTACGGCCCGGTTCCACCCCCTCCCCAAGGGGAGACTGTTCCAGCTGGCTCCAGCCGAAAGACAGGCGATAAGGGAGTATCTGGACTCAGCGTTGGCTACAGGCATCATTCGGCCATCATCCTCCCCAGCGGGGGCGGGGTTTTTCTTCGTGGGTAAAAAGGATGGCACCCTTCGGCCGTGCATTGACTATCGAGGACTCAACGACATCACCATTCGGGACTCGTACCCTCTCCCCCTCCTCCACTCCGCTTTTGAGCTGCTGTCGGGAGCGAAGTGGTTCACGAAGCTGGATCTACGGAACGCTTACCACTTGGTCCGCATCCGAGAAGGAAGACGGCATTCAACACCCCCACTATGAGTACCTGGTGATGCCGTTCGGCCTCACCAACGCTCCCGCCGTCTTCTAGTCTTTTGTCAATGAGGTGTTAGGTCCAATGATTAATAGATTCGTGTTTGTTTATCTAGATGACATCTTGATCTTCTCCAGTACGGAGGAAGAACACAAGAGCCACGTCCGCCAGGTTTTGAAGAAGCTTCTGGAACATCGACTCTTTGTGAAGGCCGAAAAATGTGAGTTTCACGTCGGCACCGTGTCATTTTTAGGATTCATTGTGTCCCAGGGCCGGATCCAAATGGACCCGGCGAAAACCAAGGCGGTAGAAGATTGGCCGACGCCCCAGTGTCGGAAGGATGTGCAACGCTTCCTGGGGATTGCCAATTTCTACCGTCGCTTCATCAGACGGTTCAGCAGCATCGTAGCTCCTCTGCACGGACTCACCTCTCCTAAAGCTCCGTTTCACTGGTCAGATGAGGCAGACTCGTCATTCCAGCACCTCAAGTGGAGCTTCACCACCGCACCCGTGCTCCGCATGCCAGACCCAGAGTGCCAGTTCGTGGTGGAGGTCGACGCCTCGGATTCGGGGGTAGGAGCGGTGCTTTCACAGCGCGACCCAGTCGGGGGTAGGCTCCACCCCTGTGCGTTCATGTCCTGCAAACTATCGTCGGCCGAACGAAACTACGATATCGGGAACCGGGAGCTGCTAGCCGTTAAGACCGCATTGGAGGAATGGAGGCACTGGCTGGAGGGGACAGCACAGCCATTCTTGGTCTACACTGACCACAAGAACCTGGAATACATAAAGACCGCGAAAAGGCTAAACTCCCGCCAGGCCCGCTGGGCGTTGTTCTTCAGCCGCTTCCACTTTCATTTATCATATCGCCCAGGTTCGAAGAACACCAACCTAGACGCCCCGGTGGAACCGGATCACATCCTACCGGCAGGTTGCCTGGTGGGAGCAGTGACCTGGCCGGTGGAGAGACGGGTCCAGGAGGCCAACCAGGGTCTTCCTAGACCTGCGGCATGTCCCCCCAACCGTCTGTTTGTTCCCCCAGGTCTTAGAGGGGAGGTTATCCATTGGGCCCACGCATCAGCCATCAGCTGCCACCCTGGGGCACCCCGCACCGCGTTCAGGGTGGGCAAGCGATTCTGGTGGCCATCAATGAAGGCGGACGTCCGGGAATACGTGGCCGGGTGCCCCACGTGCTCGATGCATAAACCGTCCCACCAGCGACCCGCCGGCCTCCTGCGACCGTTACCAGTCCCACATCGGCCATGGTCGCACGTGGCATTGGACTTCGTCACCGGATTGCCACCATCAGCAGGTAACAGGGTGGTCATGACAGTGGTGGACCGGTTTTCTAAGTGTGCGCATTTCATCCCTCTGCCCAAGCTCCCCTCAGCCAGGCAGACGGCCCAGGCCATGTTGGACCATGTGTTTCGCCTACATGGATTCCCTCAAGACATCGTGTCGGACCGCGGACCCCAGTTCGTGTCGCGGTTCTGGAAGGAGTTCTGCGCACTCCTGGTGGCAGAGGTCAGCCTCTCCTCCGGATACCACCCGGAGACCAACGGCCAAACGGAAAGGGCCAATCAGCAACTGGAAGTGGGACTGCGGTTGTTGGCCTCGAAGAGCCCTGGGACGTGGGCCCGGAAATTAGTTTGGGTCGAGTTCGCCCACAACACCCTGTCTTGCTCCTCCACAGGCTTGACGCCGTTCCAGTGTGCTTATGGCTTCCAGCCCCCTATGTTTCCGGCATTAGAAAAAGAGGTCCACGTTCCCTCGGCCCATGCGTTGTTGCGGCGGTGCCGTCAGACGTGGCTCAGAGCCCGGAGACCGCAAACGGTCCCCAGAACCTACGTATGCGGTGGGCGACCAGGTCTGGCTGTCCACGAAGGACCTGCGGCTCCAGGGGACACCACGTAAGTTGACGCCGCGATTCATCGGCCCGTATAGTGTGGCCCAGATGATTAACCCAGTGTCCGTGAGACTCTCATTACCCAGGTCCATGAGAGTGCACCCCACCTTCCACGTCAGCCGGCTCAAGCCCCACCGCTCCTGCCCTCTGGTTCCACCGACCCTGCCTCCTCTTCCACCTCGGGTGGTGGACGGTCAGCCGGTCTACTCGGTGCGGGACCTCCTCGACTCTGAAAGGACTTCCTGTTACACACCACATACTCTGCTGTTTCCTGTCTGTACCGGCACTCATTACCCACACCTGCATCTCATCGGTCATTAGTCTGCTCTGTATTTAAGGTCCACCTCTCACACCTGTTACCCGCCAGATTGTTGCGTGTGATCACCACTTTCCAGCGTTCGTTGTTTTGTATTGCCGTGTATCGTGCCTTCCGTTTTGATCTCCGATTCCGAGCCTGTCTAGTCCCTGTCTGCCTTGTTTATCTACCGCTGCACGTTACCGACCTTGCCTGCCCGACCACGATCTGACGCCCGACGATTTGGTATTGTACTCCAGCTCTTGTGTATGACCCTGCCTGTTCCTGACGACGTCTCTGCCTGATTCTGTTTAACTCGTTTGATCTCCAGTGTATGACTCTGCCTGGATTGGACTCTGTATTCTGGAATAAACTGTACTCTTAACATCAGAAACCTTGTATTGTGCTGTGCATTTGGGTCCGTCATCTACACCGCCCTGACAGGAACAGGCGGACATATTTTTATCGGACATGTTGTACTCCATCTCTGATGAGGTTTGGCATTCAGCGGTCTTGATGTAATCTGCAGATGAGACAAAACTTTCAGAACTGTTAACTGCAGTCCTCAAAGTTGCTGAGGGACTGAGCTTGCAGTGTTCCATTGCAGCCTTACAGTTATACAGTATACATTCACTGGAGCTATTAAACAGAGTCCTTGTGTTTCTTTGCGGAAGAAAAGATAACAGTCTAAAACCTTGCAGCCGAACAAAGAACAACTAAAGGATAATCCACAGGAGAATTGCGTGGATAACTTCTAAGTCTAGAGCTCCATATGCTGCAAGCTTCTAATGGAGCTCGGGGCACAGTCTCCACTTCGGCGACAGGAGCAGTGATGGGAGCTGGGGGCGGAGCTACGGCAGACACGGCTGCTGAGAGTATGTTGGAGATAAAGTGTTAAAGTGTGTTAATGTTATCCAGAGCTGTTTGTGCTGCCGACAATGATCCTGATAGTAGTGCAGGATCCTGCTGAGATAGGCAGCAAGCAGCGGCATGGGAAACCAGCTCCCTCTGTAACACAAGGAACACCGCTACCATTTCCAAGACTCTCAAGACTACGAGGAACTGTGGCACAACCCAGATGAGGTCACACACTTTATTGAACCCATAGGCTTGATCTGTGGATGCAGACACTGCGACCATAGTCCAGACAGAATCGAATAACAAACCCCAAAAACGAAAGTTGACCTGCTCTGGTGCAACTGAAGCCATAGCAAATCATAGCAAAAAGTCAAAATTAAGCAGAGCAGGCAACAACACGAACACAAGGACACAGACAAGCTTACACAAACTAAACGCTTAGCTGTGCTAATACACAAACTAAGGGTCGGCTGGGTTGGTTTTACCACATTACAAATGTGGTAAAAGAGAGGCGCTACTTAGGAGGAGAAGTGGAGGAACGACAGGCTATGCTCACACAGAGCGGGGAGATACTGGGGGACCGGGGTTGCAGACCCCTGCCTTAACCGTTTCACTGGTCGTGACCAGAGACCAGGTCACACTGAGAAAGGGAATGGAGAGAGACTGCCATGACCCAAATACTTGCATTACCAATTACAGTGATATGAAAAAGTCTAACTAAACTACATGCCCTGTGTGGAAAAAGTGTTTGCTCCCTAAACCTAATAACTGTTTGGGCCACCCTTAGCAGAAACAACTGCAGTCAACCATTTTCGAGAAGTTGCAATGAGTCTGTTATAGCACTGTGGAGGAATTTTGGCCCACTCATCTTTGCAGAATTGTTGTAATTCAGCCACAGGTTTCAAGCATGAACCGCCTTTTTAAGGTCATGCCACAGCATCTCAATTGGATTTAGGTCAGGACTTTGACTAGGCCACTCCAAAATCTTCATTTAGTTTTAATTCAGCGATTCAGAAGTGGATTTGTTGGTGTGCTTTGGATCATTCTGCTGCTGCCGAATCCAAGTTCTCTTCAGCTGTACAACAGATGGCCGGACATTCTCCTTCAGGATATCAGACACATTAAAGTGTGACAAACATGCAAAAGAAAAGAAATCAGTAAGGGGTCAAAAACTTTTTCACACCACTGTAATAATTTATTAAATCTACACACAAATATAGACTAACTGCATACAACGGAAACAAAAGTAAACGCAGTTTAGCGATTGACTAACCAGACATATCGACCACGGCAAAGGATCAAACAATGACTTTGCAATTAGAGGACGACCTCCCTACCAAATGCGCTATTGCCGCAGAAGCGGACACCTCTAGTTCTGGTCCCTCCTGACGGTCCGGTGCCGACCCGCCCAGTTCTAATTCTTGATGGTCCGATGAAGTAAACCCCTTACCATACTCCTTATTCCTAGTGGTCCAAAATAGACCAAGCCAGTCTCACCTCCTGGTAGTCTGGAGATGATCACGCCTGCTCTGGCTCCTGTGCCCTCTGCTCTCATGTCTAAAGGTGTTTACCCTGGGGCTCCTGGAAGTCTGCTGACAACCATGTCTGCTTCCGACATGGTTGACAGACATGGGGCTCCTGGAAGTCTGCTGACAACCATGTCTGCCTCAGTTCCTGGTGGTCCGGAGAGGACCGCATCAGCCTCAGCTTCTGGTGATCCAAGCAATCTTCCCTGGCCGTTTTGGACTTTCAGGCTGGGCTGGTGTCCGTGCCTCCGTCGCCTTCTTCAACAACGGTGGCTTTGCCTCCTGCGACGCCGGCCTCCCAGAGCTCTACGGTTGCTCTTGGGCACGGAGTGTGCCGTTCTGGCACTCTTTTTGTCGTTGCACTCTTTGAAAGGAGGGTTTGGACTCTATTGTTTCCCCTGGATTATGGACATTTCTTGGACTCATTGTTGGGTGTAATTCAGGTACTTGGTTTCTGTGTCTTGACTGTGTTTTTCTTTCAATGGACAGTTTGTATATAGACCACCAGCTGCCTTCAGGGGAAAAATCCAAAAAACTAGTCCACTTCAATCCCCCAAAAGAGTACAGGTTCAAAATCTTTACTCCGATGAGATAGACTGTTTTTTTCACATGTTCTATACCTAACTTAGGGGTCCCAAAAGACAGTAATTGACTTTCCCCTTCCTACCACTCCAAGTGGAAACACACAGGGAAAAACATACTGATAATCATCATCCCACTAGTCAGAGTATTATTTTCTGCAAACACTCACAGGACCTCTGGTAAATTAAGACAGAACATTTTCCACCACTTTGTTTATCAGCCTTGGTAACTTCCATTCGTTGTTCCATTCCAAAAGTCAGTCAACCTTTGGTCGACTTCTTATTTAACAACTGTCCTGAGATGGGGCAGTCCTGCCTTATTTGAACAAACATAATACAAATATTAACATTTAATCCTCATCCCGATTTACAAGAATGCCCAAGAAGATTTAGCAGACAGTGCTATTTACTGTAAAGTACCATAGTGCCACTGGTCTGCAATTCTGAAGCATGGCCAGATCACCTTTTTGGGGTAGTAGGGCTAAAAAGTCCATCAACGGGAGACAGGAAGAAATCCAGCACTCAAATGTTCTTAAAAACACAAGTGCAATCCAAGAATAATAAAAATGCTTTAAAAGAGACTGATCATACTTTTCATGTTAAAGAATATTGGACTTCAGTGTCTCAGTAAGGTCTCTGTAAATTTTCATTCCATAAAACCCTTTAGATCGTCCACACTTCCCGTTTTTAATGTGTGGTTTTCATTCCCATCAGTAAAAGGTCTGTTTTATGGGCGTGTCGCAAGCGAAGCTGCTGGCCACACCTCTATGCAGAAGTAAAATTAAGGATGCAATCCACCACGATCCTCCACAGAAGACCCACTATAGGACTCACGCCATGCATGGTAATTAAATACATTCTAACAGAGCTACAGTACGACAATGGCCAGCTGATCCGGTAGCCTAGTACAACTACAACAACATCTATGATCATGAATCTGACCCTGAAGCTGGAGAGGCTATCGAAGTCACTACATTTCGGCTGATGCAAGATGTGTCTCAGTGGTAATGTCACATGTACTTCAATTTATTTGATTTATGTAATTTGCAAAGCGACTAGTGGTTACTAATGCTTATGCTAAATGGCCTATGCAGCTTGAATATTCATAACACGACTCACCTGGAAAACTCCCATTAACAGAAAACACTGCTTTAGCTTACATTATACAAAAAAATAAAAGTTTGAGAGTATAGTTGAAATAATATAAATATATTTTACACTTTTTTTCCACTCGTTTTTTTCTTGTGCTGCTGCTCTGACTTAATTTTAATAAAAAAATTATGCATTAATATTTAAAACAATCACTGCATGACCTACCTGGGAAAGGTACCTGGGAAACAAAGCATTGGTTCAAATTATATACTGATCTAAAATATTTTTACTGTATTTAGTAATTTTTTTGATCATTCTTGATAAACCTGACAGTAATATGTCTCTACATCTAAAGTTGTTACAGGTATCTAGTCTACAGAGGCTAGTGAGCTGGTGCTGGGGATTCCTGGGGGGAGTTGTCATCTCTTCATGCGTGGGTCGTAGATCAAGACAGAGTTTTCTGATGGATAAAACACTCAATGTATGTTGGATTTAGACCACCTGTGGAATAACTCATTTGAGTAGAAATGTGATTTTTTGTGTGTGCATCAAGAATCTTTGTAAACAACTATATTTTTAATTTATATTTACATATGGTTTTTTTTCTTATGGCCAGTTCACCTTTATAGCTTAGCATAATACAAAGAGAAAAAAAATGTAATTTCAATACTATGATTTCCTAAATAAAAATGTTTTCCCCTCATAAAAACAGAGTTCAGTGAAATATGTAATAGTTAAAGCCAACTTTATTGTAATCCAGTAAATGCACCGTTACTCCAAAGCTGGAACAAACCTTTATGGCCAATGTGTATAGGTTATTGAGTGAGTTGAGACGTCTGGGGGTTTGAGGACAAAAGCTTTTGCAGGGCCTTGCAGATGAAATGCTTGATAGAAGTAGGGTAAGCAGACCATGTCCTGGGTTGGGGGTAAACTTGGTTATGTTGGAGATTTGTTTCTGCAACAGGACAGGTACATGTATAGTTGTAGACAGATGACCAGGGAGATGTGGTGATCCTTGTTCTCATCACTATTTGGAAGACTGAGCGGAAGCAGTCCTCTACCAGGTGGAAGCTGTGGCTGTCCATCATCAAAAAAGGTACTGCAATCAGAATTGTATATTAGTGAAATGTTGAGTATTATGTAGGTCACAACCTTCTCTAGAGTAACAATACGCAATACCAGAAAAAAAATTAAACCAAACAAGAGGACAGGCATGCCTGTGCTAAAACAACAGATAAACATATTTGTAACAATTCAAATATAAAATCTAAACAGTGTATACCAATTAAATTAAAAATCTTCTATTGCCTAGGAAATGATCTTACAGTTGTTAAATGTACATACCTTCAACCCTGAGCTGAGCAGCAGATGTTTGTGTACCAACAGTCTGAAATGATTTCTGTGTTTGACAACCTCCTTGCATGTGGGTAACTGGGATGTGCCCTCCTACTGTATAGAAAAAGACAATGTTACATTTACTGTAAATGGTATTATTGTATTGGTCCTACAAATATAATGGGTATAGTACAAGATATAGGTAACTGACCAGATAAGCAGGAGTTATTGTAGAGACGTGACTAATTAGCAACTAAGCTTGCAACACAACAGAGTTACCATACATGTTAGAATTTGATAGAACAATGACATAACCCCAAATCACAAATCGATTTTGGCTGTGACACAGGATGGGATAATAACAGACATAGAGGTGCTCATCTGCAATTTGTTATTGTAGTGATCACCCAGCTGTAGCTCTAAAGTGCAAAGGGCTAACAGCTAACAGCGTGCTAACGCATAACTCACCACACAAATAGGAGCGGCAGCACATATCAACAGGACAAAAGCTCGATCCACTGCTCCCTGCCTGTAGCCAATCGAAGGCCAATGACTAGTGATTGAAGCAAATGACTACTATTTGCGGTGCCCCACACAGGTGGGTGATTGCAGCAACCCAAAGCAGCACATTTTAAGGGAACAATAGCTCAGTTGACTGGCTGTAGCCGTTAGCATAGCTAGCTATTAGCTTTCCTCACACATGAGGGTTACTACATTTTAAACAGACAAACTGACATATTAAGACATCGTAATATAAAGAACGTACTTACTACAGCGAGTGGATGACGGATTGCAGGAACAGATCCTTTCTTTAACCGGAGCTGTGAAACAAACCCAGCATTGTAGCACCCCTGTTCCCGAAGCAGTTGGAAGTGAAATAAAGTCCACATACATACAAATGCTAAAGCAATGTTGCCTGCGCTGGTCAGTTTAAAATAAAAGTAACCCACAAAGTTCTCACTTGTTAAACCCTTGGCAAAGTGAATAGACTTTGGTGTTGGTCAAAACACCCAAGAACTTAATCTGAAACTGAAAAGAACCTATGGGAGGACTTGGGCGCTGCAATGTTCTTCTTCATGTTCTTCTGCTCACGGTAAATGAGAGGGGGAAAATGGTGCAAGTCCAGTTTTGGTTCGTATCATCCTGGGGGTGGTGGTTCAGGATTTGCAGGGAGGAGTCATCCCGTGACGAAACATGAGGGACGATTTCAGAACAGAAAGGCGTCTGTCTCCACTGGTTAAAGTTGCAAAATGTGAAAAAAGGAGCAAATGCACTTCTACAGTGCTCAGTGTGAACGTGACCCATAGAGTCAAATACAGAGGAATGTCTAAAAGTGGATTTTGCATGATTGGTCCTCTTTAAAAAAAAGTCACTAGAAAGACCATGAATGCCAAGTTTACGTCCTGCCGCAATTTGATTGACACCTTACGTTAGCTCATTGTTCCACGTCCAGAAGAGCTCTCTTGTCATGGGTTAAGGTGAGGAAATTCTAAAAGTTCAGTCCGACTGCAGTACAGGAGTCTGAGCAAACAATGTAGAGTAAAAATCCTTTATATTTTCCATATATATTTAATGTTTCTCTCTTTAGTGTTCCTGGTCTGCAGTTCGCATCCATTTTTTACCGCTTTTCCCATTCGGGGTTGCAGGGGGTGAGGGGTGGGTGGGGGGGCGCTGGAGCCTATCCCAGCTTGCTAAGGGCGAGAGCCCTGTACTGTACTTGTTACAATTATATGAGACAATTAATAAATCTTCAATCTTGAATCTAACCCCTAGGTTATTGATAACAGAAAAGTAATCAGAGAAGGCAAACCTTTGTCACCTGCAACCACTTCACCAGCTCCTTTATATGGGATGTATAAACTGGATGGAGTGCAGCAACACAAAGGTTATAATGTCTTTGCTGAAGACACTAGATTGAGATGAGCTGCTCACCCTAGAGATGAAATCGCACCATTTTTGCACTCCATCTGAGCCCTCTTTATTCACAAATTTTAGAGGGCTATGAGGAGGCAATAGCTGAACAGATGGAGCACTAAGACACTTTACTGATGGTAAGGAGGAAGTGTACACATGGCTGAGTTCAGAGCTTCACTCTTCTGCCTGAACTGAACTTCCACTAGTGCTTTTTTGTTATAAAGATAACAACAGCTAGAAATGATACATGGTATGAGTACTATTTTATGCTAAATGAAAAACAAAGTTACAATTATTGAACTATTAAAATTCATTTTGAAACACATTTTAGATGGTATTTGTCAAATTCAGGGTAAGTCACTCACTGCAGCAAATCTTGACAGCTGTTAATATGAACTATGTACAGATTGTCCATAGACTGGACTTTAACATGTTTGCTGTGTTTGTAAAATGGCAACATACTGTTCAACTATCCTAAAAAAACCAAGTCCATTATCAAGATAATCCATAAAATTCCTTTATCCTGATTTTATATTATGTTTAAGTTTTTTAAATATATGTAAACTCTAAATTAATTCATATGTCTGTTATGGAAATGTTTTTTTAATATAAACTACTACTACTTCTCTTTTGGCTTCTCCCATCAGGGGTTCCCACAGCAGATCATCCTTTTCCACCTCACTCTATCATGGGCATCTTCACGGTCACACCAGCCTACCCTCCTCTGTTATCACATCCATGTATCTCATCCTTGGTCGTCCTCTTGCCTGGCAGCTCAATCTCCAACATCCTTCTACCAATATATTCACTCTCCCTCCTCTGCACATGTCCAAACCATCTCAGTCTGGCCTCTGACTTTGTTGCTAACACAGGCAACGTGAGCCGTCCCTCTGATGACCTTGTTCCTCATTCTGTCCAACCTCGTCACTCCTAAGGAGAACCTCAACATCTTCGTCCCTCACTCTCTTGTCTCTTTGTCACAACCTATAGAGCAGAGCTGGTCCCACCACTGTCTTGTGCACCTTTGCTTTGAGCCTTGCTGACACTTTCCTCCTTATCCACAAACATCATTGTCCAGGATTCCTGAGATTCCTGTCTGACCAGTCTGTCCATCAGTCTAACCTGTCTGTCCATCAGCATAGCAAACAAGAAGGGACTCAAAGCTGATCGTTGGTGTAGTCCCACCTCCACCTTGAACTCCTCTGTATGACCTACAGCCCATCTCACCTTCGTCATACTCCTCTCATACATCCTGGACATACTTTTCTGCCTCTCCTGACAACCTCATCCAGTACCACAGCTCCTTCCTCAGCACCCTATCATATGCCTTCTCTAGATCCCCAAAGACACAATGGAGCTACTTCTGACCATCTCTGTACTTTTCCATCAACATTCTCAAAGCAAAAATGGCATCGGTGGTGCTCTGCTG
Organism: Betta splendens; assembly: GCF_900634795.4. Lineage (NCBI taxonomy): Eukaryota > Metazoa > Chordata > Actinopteri > Anabantiformes > Osphronemidae > Betta > Betta splendens. Next base: position 16,261,468 of record NC_040887.2, on the reverse strand, counting down.
CTCACAAATATCCACCTTCTTCTTAAGCCTGGCTTCCACTACTCTTTCCCACATTATGAAGCTTTCCCAGCTTCATAATGTGCTCCTACTTCCGCTCTTGTCACTCAAACAACATGTGTGTAAAGGTCACGTGTAGTATTCCCTGTAGAATAGACTTTGAGCTCTTGGGCAGTGTTGCATGAGAAACCATCATGCTACCATAATGAATAAAAGTACATGGGATAGTAGTACATTGGAAAAACCAACCCTTACATAACTAAATGAATGCTAAAACAGCTCTGCAGCTCTGTTAAAATAAGACATGGGCCTAAAAGTTAATATTTTATGCTTATTTCCACAGCCATTACAGTATGTGGACATTAATCTAGTAGGTTGACCAGAATGACCACAATTAGCTAATCAATGCATGCCAATGTTCTTATTTTTTTTTGGCTGGAGCACACAAAATACAGCCTAATTTAATTTGAGATTTAAATCATAACCATAAAAGTACTGAGCTCTCACATGAACTAAAAGGTAGAGCACCTCAAACTTATAGGTATGTAACTCGTACAAAGCACAATTGCAACTGATAAAAATGTTATGCACTCTGAGACCAGACTGGACTGAACCCAAACACAATCACAAGGAGAGGAATGACAAAGTTTATTTAAGGGAAAATGAGTAGAATATCAACGCTCTAAAAATCACTGCCAGGGCAGGGAAGTAATCTCTAAGAACTAAAGGGTAATGAAATGAAATTAATGAAAACCTAATACTAACAGCGTAAACATGACTATGGAAAAATCCATCTAAATAGAGCGATACGACCGGCTGGTATTACCTAAATATAACAATTGGCAGTTCATGGGTCTTTTGTGGTTGATAAGTAGTGATCAAACTTCTTCAGAAGCAAAGACAGTTCAACGTGCATTAGCTAGGACAACAAAAGCTCTGGCTCAGCCTTTTTCAAAATTCCTGCTTATGTTTGAAACAGGTCAAATATACCTCTGTTCACGTGTCCCCACAGATCCAGTTTGGCTTTAAATGCAGCTACTTTAAATGACAGTCGTCATTTTCCCCTGAAGTGACAGATTGTGTTCATTGAGCAGGTTGAATATGTCACTCGAGTAAGTACGTTAATTGACCAATTCCTTGTCACTGAAATGTGCAGCCTGTAGTGACTTTTTTCATGTGAGAAATATTTGCAGCGACTCTGCAATGAATCTCCCTCGGGATAACCATCGTATTTCTGTGTATAGGAGAAGGTGTCTATGTTCCGCATCCATCTCCTCACAAAGCTGCTTGAACAGGCAAGAGTTAAGGGCATGTGCTTTCATGTGGGTAATAACTTCAATAACTACATTGTCCAATACATATTTAAGTTCAGGTGGCATTTTTCTGCTAATATCAGTAGACTCATCAATCTGGTGTGTGTACCATGGTGGTGCATTAATCCTCTCCAACAATTGTGTCTCAGTGTCCTCTGCTACGTCCCCAATGCGCCAAGTAAAGAGGCACCTGTGCGATCTTTTTAATCACAACCTCTACCAGAATTTTCCAGCAAATGTCTTTAGTGGTTGGATCAGTTCTTCACCAATAGTGAAAATACTCTAAAGTCGTCTAATGACGAATGCTTAATCCTCCTTGCTGCGTTAGAGACACTACATAGTATGTAGCGCGGGTTTGTTGCCTGTTGTATTAAATTAAAATAATAAAAATTATTTTAGGTCCTCCTTGTATTGTCTGTTAAATGCATCTTTTTGTCCTTTGAAGTTGTAGGCTCTTTATCTGTCTCCTCACTGACTTACACTTACCCTGCGCAAAGTAACTTTTTTCAAACATGTTCGCTTTTGGTCCATTTCGATAGCTTGGGGGTTTCAATGTAGCTGTAACGTAGTGTCCCTTTAAGAAAGTAGCTTACGTAGGTACAGTAAGACTGTGACTGAGGGAAACATCTTGATTTGCGTCAAAAATGAGATTCATATGATTTCATATGATGATTCTGTTATGTATTGGTGCCAATTGACCCAAGGACCAGTACCGGTCCACAGCCCAGGGGTTGGGGACTATTGCTTTACAGCGTCTTGTCTAATCACTCCCTGCAGTAGTCCAGACCAAGCCAATCTTAAAAACACCCACCTCCCTGGACCTGAGCCATCTGGGTTTCCATCAAACTCTTCCCTACAGTATCATCATGGCTGTTGGCACCCTGGCAGCATGTACGACATTGACACCACAGTGATTGCCTACCACCACCAACAGAGCGGTTTAACACTGCAAGCCCAGAGCTGCTCCTCTGCTGTTTATTTTCCTCCTCAGTTTGTATGCATTTACGCTCCTGCTGTCAATTATAAAGCAAACAATCCCATAAAGTCTGCAAATGAACACTTTGATTGCGATGTGCAAACTTTCCAGGCTGCCAGAGCCATCTCTGCTGTCAGCAGAGGCTCCTACAATACAGTGTGGCTCTGAAACCCTTCAGTGTCATCCACAGATTTGTGGTTCCAGCCTTCCACTTACAAAATTAACTTTTATATAATTATAACAACAGCTGAAACACCAAACTGCTCATGATACAACCATGCAAGGAACCAGTAGGCAGCGCCTGATCCATGAGGAGAACAGAAAGGCCTCAGGAATGTTATAAGATAATATTGGCTATTTCTGTAAACTAAAAACTGTAAAATGTTGTAATTACATTCTTACATTCTTCTTGAGAGATGGGTGGAACTTGACAGAAAGGATAAAGATGATTCTGCTGCAGATGGGATTTTATACTAATCAACAGCCACAGTGATTTCTGTGTTCAGAACTCTGGTTGAAAAAAAAATTGAAAGTGAGGCAGGTGAGGTGTGATAAGTTTGTCAAAACACATCATAAAGCTGTAATCCCTTCTAAAAGAAGAAACGGTGAATAATGCTTCAGGTTGAAACACTTGCTTCAGTAAAATGATTGCAGCTCTGGCAGCCAGATGTGCTTCAAGCTTGCTGAGGTGAACCACAGTCACATTCATGCCACAAACAGACTGTTGACATGCCCCACATATAGTCACATATGGCCATCCTTCAGCCGCAGCCACAACCAGGTGAAAAGCCACCTATTCAAAACAAGTAATCATCAATTTCATTTAAATGGGGGGTCGACGGCGTAACAATACAGCGTGATAAGCTCCAATGGAGCCGCCAGTGTTCTACTCAATCCCGCAACGAAATGTACATGCTGAACGTGTCAATAGCCGTACCTTCCCGTTGTAAGCTGCTGCGGATGGGTGTCGGTCAAACGGAATAGTTATCCAGCTTTTACATGTCGGCCGTAGAAGCACTATCAACCGACTGTGGATCTGTCGGGAATGCAGACAAGACGGTCCTATGACATTGGTAGAAATGTATTTGCTTTTTTATCCATTTGACGTGCGGCACAGTTTAGCCGCGGTCGTCGCTCGTCGGTTCCTTCCCACAGCGCAGCGGTCTTCTGATGGCAGCTCATCGGTTAACACTGGGATCCATCACGGCGGGGAAAACGCAGCTTGGAGTCTGACGCCGCTGCTGCAGTGTTTAGTCCGTCGAGACGCGGGATGAGAGCGGAGGTGGGGGTGGGTGCGTGCGAGGGCCCACGACCACGACACAACGCCGCGCTCCGAAATGAACTCATCGGACTCGAAATCGCGTTCTCATGAGCAAGCGGTGGTTGATGAATCATTATGCGCACAGAGAGGCAGGATGTGTGTGTGCATGCGTGTGTGTGTGTGTGTGTGTGCGTGCGTGCGTGTGTGCGAGCGTGCGTACGTGCGTTCCTGCGAGGAGTGATGCTGTTTGGTGATTCAAGGGCAGAAGTAAGAAAAAGAGGTTCCGTGCATAGCCCACTTTTTATAAATTGCCTGCTACAGCTTTTGCTTTATGTGTTCATTCGCACATGTAAATGTGAATCAGACAAGAATCTGGGATTCTTGCAGCCTGGATATTAGCCTGCACGCCAGGAGACATAAGCCGGGCATAAAAGTGTTTTAATAATAACAATTTGGATTAGATATAATAAGATATTAGAAAACTATAAAAAAAATGTTACAACACCAAATGGAGGATTCATGGTTTATGTCTAGATACTGTTTTAAAGTTTAAATGGTGTCTGTATCCTGAAGTATTCCAATGTTATTCAAGTTACAATAGGAAATAGGAAGGTAAAAACATGTTCCCCTTTAATTTTAATCGGGGAAAAATGAAAAAGAAATATTCTGAAAACCACAATCTATATGAACTGAAAGGTCTGGGTTCAAGCGCCTCCATGGTCGATAGACACTGAACTGCAAGTTGCTCAAGAATTCCTCCAGAATTAAAAAACACATAAATTATATAGTAGATGTTATATTTAAAGTGTTGCTGAATATATCTAGAGTGAAATAGAAGTGGCTTAAGTTTAATTTCAAAATAAACAATAACAGGAAGTATTCATAATTAAGTCATTAAATAAATGTTAGCTGACTTGATCCTAACAGTAAAAATTTAGAAAAACCTGCTGATTGTTATATGCATACTAACTAGGAGCTCTCACTATGATTTGGAGATAGCTGCTGCAACTGACAACAAAAAACGTGACTTTTAACACTGAAAAAATATTAACAGTTCACTGGCCTCTCAATTGAGCACCGGGCCATGAGTAACAAACATGGTAAGAACCCAAATGCATGATCACAAGACAGACAAAAGGGATAAATAATTTAATACCAAAAGATGACGAATACAGTATAATGCGGACAGAGAATACTAAACAATTAAACAACACTGCATAATACAGGCAAAGTTCTAAACAATAGACGAACATGCATGAAGGAACAAGTAACCCAACAGCTCACAAATTAACCGAAAATCCTAGATACCTTAAAAACAAAGCTAAAGGGCCAGGTGAACGCAATACACTATTTACACACGACAACCAAAACTTGAAATCACGTCACAGCAGTTGGTCACCAACCAACACAACAGCGCCTCCAGGTGGTTAAAGGGCCGGACTGTAACACTGGTAGAATTTTCCAACTCTGTAACATTACTGAAGCTTTAAAGTAAAATGAATATATAATAATAATTTTATAATATAAAATTAAATATATCATAATAACTCACCTTTAATAATTTCCTTGCTGGTCATTTGTAAGTTTGTCGTACTTTTAGAATTTTTATGTGGGTAAATGAATATGTATCCTACTATAATTCTCATCATCATCATTCTGAGCATGATAATGTTCTACATGTTGTGTCTTTATAGTTTGCATGTTGCAAAGCAGCTACTTCAGTTCAGCTGTTACAAACCTCAGCACTGCGGTTTGTCACAACGCACATACAGTCTGTAAAAGCTATTACACGGTGAGCTAATGTTACTCATGAATAATTGTCAAAGTGAATAATGGCTACAGAGATGTTTGAACACACAAATTATAGGAACACACAGAAAGGTCTGTGGCAAGAGCAACTGCATGAATATGATTAATCTGCACCTTGAAATACAACTGCCAATAAAAGACAGGCTGCCCTCTCCAGACTAATGCCCAGTATCACAAGCATTAGGAATAGCTGATTGGATAAGACAATGACTATTATCTGTGCATCTGATCCAAGGGTGGATCCAAAGGGGCGGTAAAGCAGCCAATGCTTGTGTTTTTGTTTGCCTCTTTCATAGGACTTTGCTCCGATATCTGATGCTATTTTCTTTAGTTTGCAACAACAGAGGCAGTGAGTATCTACTGAAAAATAACTACCTGCCAGTTTTTCCAGATATCCGATAATTACTGGTATCATATTTATACTATAGTGTTGGGGCCTGTACGATTCAAGATACTGTAGACTCTGTATAAAATTGTTTTAGCATTTCTGTTCACCCAAAAATTGTTTTCACTGATACCTGGTTGGCTCCTCCAGTCTGTCATTCACATAAGCAGTGCAGTTGTGTAGAAATATTTAAAGACTTATGTCCATTTCATACTCTCCACTGTACTGCTCCATTGTGAATTTTTATGGTCCCAGACATGTCATCTCATCCATCCATCCATTTTCTTAATCGCTTACTCCCTAGTGCGGGGTCACGGGGGTGCAGACAACCATTCACTCACACCTACGGGCAATGGAGAGAAGCCAATCAACCTAATGCACGTCTTTGGACTGTGGGAGGAAGCCGGAGAACCCGGAGAGAACCCACGCAAACACGGGGAGAACGTGCAAACTCCACACAGGAGTGGTGTGGGGTTTATTACTGTCAACTCACAGCTAGCAGGGTCTGGCTTTAGGTCCAATGGTTCCGCCAGGTGTAGAGTGTAGAGCTCCTCCTTGTGTCTGTGTGGGTTTTCTGCAGCTAGTTCAGCTTTCTCCCATTTTCCAAAGTCATGTCATTCAGTTAACTGGTGACTGTCTGTAAGCAGGAATGACTGTCTGTGATAGACTGGCAACTAGTCCAGGGTCCACTTAGCCTCTCAACAACTTGCAACTGAGATTGCCTTCAGCACTCCTGCGAACCAGAACGAATGGACAGTTAGATGGATACATTATCAGTATATAAAAAAACTATTATTTCCTCAGCATTGTGATCTATGAACAAATTGTCATACATTGCTGGAGAGAAAATCAAAACATTGGGATAATTGCTGCTTTGTCTCTAGTCTCCCAGTGTGTGATCAAACCAGTGAGTAGTGTATGATACTGTATCCATGAGTGTTTGGAGGAGGGAGAAAGCTGTTCCACCATCAACTGCCAAGCTGTGTTGTGAACGTGGTCAGATCAGTGCGTTCTCTCAATGACAATCTGTTTTATGTAACAATTTCCATCTTCAGAACGGGGTCCAGGACTATTAAACTGTTTCTCAGATTGCAGCATTTCTGCCAGGTGTTGCTTTCACACTCCATCTTTCTGAAGCTTACAGGTATTACATGGCCATTCTGGACATGCAGTTGTTCTTACATTTAATGCTATATGGTGTACTGGATTGTACTGGATTGTGTTGTTAAGGGAATAAAAATAAAATTACTAATTAGTTTTCCCAAATACATATAAATGACTGGAGGAAGGAGGCAGTAACACTCATACTGTTCATGTTTCGCCCGTTACCCGTGCTGTCAGCTTTAGCTCATTTTAAGAAAAGACTCCCTTCCTTCTAAGCTTGGCTCCACTAAGCCAACACAGTAGATGGCTTTGTAAAAGCGAGCCTCAAAGTAATTTTCATTAAGACACATTAAATGATTGGACATCAAACATTTGCCCCAGGGGTTCTAGATGAAATATTTCAGAGACTCAGCTAGGTCTTTAGGCTACGGTCATTGGCAATGCACCCACTGGTTGTAGAAAAAACTTAATTAACCTAATGTTGGTGCTAGGTGGTCGTGCACCACAAATCATGAGGCTTCATCTTCAGAAAACATTTTGTTAAATGTTCTACCAGTATTGCTTGAACATTTTTTGTCTCATGCTGTCATCACAACTGGAATGAATCACAGTACTGTATAAGTGAAACATCCTTAAACACTATACTGTATGTTCTTCTTCAATAGCACACGTTTCCCAAAATAGGCAGAGTCCAGAGAGCGTGCCCAGAGGCATGCATGGTTTTTCCTGTGGAGGATTTGCATTAAAACACAGACTGCTCCTCATGCTCTTTCCCCCCAAGATATCCCCCCAATTATTTGTCTCTGTGGGGAAAATCTATTTGTGGAAACTCTTCCTAAAAAAAGAGCAAAGACACCGTAGCGCTACTTGCTTTCTGCTCCCTGACTGGACAGTTCACGTGGGCACATGTCACCTCTCGATACAACCCTGCAGGGCAATCCAACTATGACTGTGAAAAGGTAGTGACATTGTAGTCACCATACACGCACAGGCTTTTCAACAGATACAGTGAAGGAATAAATCCTTATTGTGTGAGTAAAAGCATCTCTATTGCAGGTGTACTTAAATTCATCCTTCTGATAACCTTTAAACAACAAGTATTTGCTTATTAGGTGACTAATTGAATAGAATATAACTGGTTTTGAGTGAGTCATCAGATAAAGATAAAGAGAACCAGTTGTATTCATTCTTTCATTTTATTACGACAAGCAACAAGCACTTTTTCCACTGAATAAACCAGTATCACTTGTGCAGCATCAGTGTAGTGAAAAGACCAGACTGTAACCATGCCACAATTTAGTAATGGTATTACAGCAGTGTGAGCGTTAAAACATGCTGGCAAAGACAGTCTGTAATGCACACAGACAACTGACAAGAGGATGTTAGGTGGGCGAGTGGCATTTCATCATACAATCCATGTACAGTAATCAATGACTACTCACTGGTGGAGGGAAGAGGGACAAGAGAGAGGGGGAGAGTGCTAGTGGGCATGTCAGATAAAAGCATGATATGAGAGAAACAGAAAGCAGCGGGAGGCTGCGTTTCATTTGGCGAGGGGTACAACAATAGATAGTGGGGACGCGTAAAAGAACACAAGACTGTGAGAAAGATGAAGAGATTAGAACAAACAGGCGATTATGTAAGCAATTGTTTGACAAGGGGAGACGCATAAAAGGCCAGGAAGCCCATGTGCTGATTAAAGAAGCTGAATAGACTGCACCCCCTTTCTTCTATACAATTCAGTTTTCATTTAGTGACCACTCAAAGAAACAGGCTTGTATTTTTCTTTAATAAAACAGTTTTCTTTAGCTGTTTTTTTCCTGTTAAGGAGCAAGTAACACTACTGTATTGTTCATGTTTCACCTGTTACCAGTGTTGTCAGCTGTAGCTCATTTTAAGAAATGATTCCCTTCCTTGTATGTTTGGCTCCACTAAGGCGACACGGCAGATGGCTTTGTAAAAGCGAGCTTCAACGTCTACTGACTGGATTCCTCTTTGAAAGAAGACGAAAAAAAACAGGAAGTGATGAGACAAACTGCTTTCAGAATAACAGAGACGCATTTCTCCCAGTGTGGAGGCAATCAAAAGCAGGGTGATTTTGAAACCATGAACCAAAGCCAGACATGATTCATGAGTCATGCATGTAAAAAACAGTGTGTAAACCACGCCGTGTAGGACACAACTTGTGAAAGTGAATTTGATTTAAAAAAGATTAACAACTAAGGGAAAGACAAGATTGGTTACAGATACAGTAATAGTGTGCTATTCTAGCTAATGCCTTTCTGAGCTATTCTAACATGCACAAAATTAATGAACATGTGCTGAGTGAGTTCAGGCAGAATACTCTGTCAAGCAGACCATGAAAATATGGTTAAAGGGCTATACTGCTCCATTTTTAGGCAGTTTTTTTCTCTTTGCCTGGAACAGGCACTCTGATATAACAGAATCGTGATTCTGGGGATTTAACTGTACAATCCGGAACTTGGCTTGCTTTTCACTCTAATTCGCAATAAACACTAGCAGATAATTAGCTCTCACTATTTATTTCATCAATCACGTGAAAAAACAAAGAAACAACAGACTCACAAGAAAACAAAGCAATCTATCATAAAGCCAAGTCATCCACCATGTTCCACATGTTAGAAACAAACAAAATATCAGAAGCTAAAGTCAAAAGGTCAGGTCAAGAAGTGGACTTTCTATGTCAGTAACAATTAGTATGCTCTTAGTAGTCAGTGGTGTAAGATCCAGCTATGTTTAAAATATTTCAGTGCCTTGGATTATTAATGACATGATTAATAATTTTACTCAGTGTTGACCGTATAATCCAAGTACTGACTAGCTGTCTTCTCTCAGAAAAGATACACGGCAGATGGAGAGATTTCTGTAACCTGGGGCGACAGTAATTTAATTACTAAATAGATTTATTTGTTTATGTGAAATTATTACCCCCTTACACATAGTATTGTCCTGCTCAGTAGCTAAATTCAAATACTCACAGCTTCTGGCTTCTATTTCAAGAGTTATATTTAGCCTGATGACTCATTGAACAAAATATTGTTAAGAATGAGCGCACTCATATCTTTAGCTTGGTTGCTTGTTCAGAAATTTTATTCTTTATTCACTAGGGTCAGAAAACCTCCATTTAGTTAATACACAAAATTTTTACTTGAGAACTGCTGTAAAGGACGAAGGATGTTTAAAAAGGCAACTGTGAACTGCGCAAATCCAAATCTGTCTTTCTCAGTATTATAGTGCCACCTGTTGGAGTTACAGACATCTGCAACAGGATCAGGACCTAAGAACAATTTATATTGTTGTAAACCTAATGTTTATATTTAAACATTAGGTTCTTATTTTTCTGTTACAGTAAAACATTTGGTCAAAACAAGAAATCTGAATTATTGGGGTTGGATTCACAGTGTAACATAAAGCCCTTCAGACCATAAATCAAGAATCATAGTATATAGAGCAAAAACAATTACTGCAATGACAATTAAATGTAACAAAACATTACTCATTAATCACACCTGTGAACTGAAAGTGTTTACGTTGACGGAATGAGAGTGTGCATAGCAGTAATCAAAGAAAAATCTGAAATATAAAGGATGTTTTTAGATGTTTCACAATCTTTCACTGCACAATTCACTATGTGTTTACTAATATTTTAATAATCTTGTATAATCTTTAATCTTGTTGTTGTTAATTGTATGTCTTTCTCATAGGTTGGCTGTTCATCCTTGTCTTGGGGGCGGGGCTGACCCCAATAGAGGGCGGGGCAGCGGGGGTCAAAGTTGAAGGCGTTTTGTCTTTTGTGCCAAGCAGAAGAGTGGAGTCCGATCAAACAGCGTCGTCTCTTCCCTCTTCCCCGGATCCTTTTAAAATTCCCTCCCGAACCTCTCCCCTTCTACCCTTGCCACCCTACCCACCCCCTGAACACTTTTCAAGGGACGGTTCGGGTAAGATCTCCAGAAATATGGTTTTGTTTTCTCCCAGTGGGAGTGAAGGACAGGGATAACTCAGTGCGCTCCGTAGGCCGCGGGATCGGACTATCGGGAACAGGCAATGCTAATGTTAGCAAAATGAATGGGAAACATGAGTTAAGTTTAGTGGTTAATCGGGGGTTAGTTCCAGGCATCTTACATTCATAGTGCATGTTGTAGTTCCTCTTAGGCAATATTACAGCAGCGTAAAGTAGCGTATGAAGTTACGGTAGAAATGCTGCGATGCTAGTTAGCTAGTTTAGCTTCGCTTGCGTGATTTGCCTTCTTGCTCTTTTCGAAATGCGATTTACTTGCAAATCTAAGGCCATTCGGTGTAGCTGCTTACTATAGATAAGCACTCGACATAAATTCACTATAACATAACGGTGAAGTTTTAATAACGTGTATTTAGGCCATAAAAAATACCAATACCAATATGTCGCCAAATCTGCTCATTGCCAGGAAATAGACACTGCCACACAGAGACACTGGGTCATTGTGCTAACATGAATGAGAGGACTCATTCAGCCTAATGAGACTTACTTGACTGAAATGTCCCTTTCTCTCGAAGTGATAAAGTACGTTATTAATCTACAGAAAAAGTCGGCGAGACGTTGAAATATCTGCAATACCTTATTGATCTGGGCTTATAGCAGCTGAATTCCTGTAGCTACATTTGTCCCTGATGAGCTTGTTTCTCACTCTGTTTCAGACATTCAGTCAGTGTCCAAAGACTCGCTTCCTTGGCCTAATTAGTATTTGGATTTAGCTACAACAATGGACTCAAGTCTGGTTGAAGGAGGACTTAATGTCACCTTAACAATCAGGCTACTCATGCATGGCAAGGTGAGTGTGGTGCTTTGCTATGTTTGACAGAAAACTATAAATGTGAGCACCGCTCGTAGCTTTGCCTTCAACTCATGATCAGGGTAATTTGCATTGTAGTTACTGCAAATATAAACTGTGATGCAGTATTGCTTAAAAATATGTTTGTGTTTGTACAGGAGGTTGGCAGCATCATTGGCAAGGTAAGTTAGGTTTTAACACCACAATGACCATCTGTCCACCTTTATTCTCGTAGGTGCTGTCTAAATTAATTTATTTTTGTATTTCAGAAAGGAGAGTCCGTTAAGAAGATGAGAGAGGAGGTAAAAAAAAGAAACTCTGATGCAGACGCATATGCAATGTGATAACACTGACTAATTTGTTTCTCTGTTTGTGCAGAGTGGTGCTCGCATCAACATCTCTGAGGGGAACTGTCCAGAGAGGATTGTGACCCTTGCAGGACCCACCACCTCTATTTTTAAAGCCTTCTCCATGATTATTGAAAAACTGGAGGAGGTTGGATTTGTGTGCAGCATCTTAAACTAAACATTCTGTAGCATTAAAATTGAAATGTCATTTTGTGAGTTTTCTTGTCTGTTTTCACCTCCAGGACATCAGCACCTCAATGACTAACAGTACGGCCACCAGCAAACCGCCAGTCACCATGCGCCTCGTTGTGCCTGCTAGTCAGTGTGGCTCACTCATTGGAAAAGGTGGCTGCAAGATCAAGGAAATTAGAGAGGTTTGTCATCATACAGTTTGTATTTTGTTATGTTACTTTTTGAACTTCTGTGTAATCATTGATGTATCCAAACAATTTGTCATTACAGTCAGCAGGAGCTCAGGTACAAGTAGCAGGGGACATGTTGCCCAACTCAACAGAGCGTGCCATTACTGTTGCAGGGACCCCACAGTCCATTATTGAGTGTGTCAAGCAGATCTGTGTTGTCATGCTTGAGGTACTGGCTTTTCAGATCTAATGGAAATTATATATTATTGGTTGTTTTTTTTTCTGTTAAGTAGTCAGTGATGATTTTTTATTTTATTTTTTTACAGTCACCACCAAAGGGAGTCACCATCCCATACAGGCCCAAACCCTCAGGCTCTCCTGTAATCTTTGCAGGTGGTCAGGTAAATGATGAAAACGTCCGTTCTTTTCAGTTTGTCGCTTGTCCTTCTTGGCCCTGTTGGTTTGCTGCCATGCTTAACTCTTTTATCACACCAAGGACACAGGCCCGGAAGATAATAGGATGCATGTTGTGACACTGCCACACCCTTCTAAGTGCTGTTCTCTCCTTGCAGGCATATGCTGTCCAAGGGCAGCACGCCATTCCACAGCCTGATGTAAGTGAAGGGCCCTCTGTAAGTGATCCAATATATTTGCAACTTCGGTCCGGAGAAGCCATGCCACCTTATTTCATCCATTGCTGCTTTTCCCTCCAACCATTCTTGATACTCATTAAATCAATAATTACAAAGAATTTAGATTAAAATGCTGACATCAGCATTTTTGTACAACTAAGTCATCTCACCTCATTACCATTGTAATCACTCAGTCAGTAAGGACAACAATCAGACAAATCACAATCACAAAGTGATCACAAAGTTTCAGCTCTGAACTGTCATTTTAATTCAGTTTAACCTCATCAACGAAGTGTGTGTGTGTGTGTTTTATGTCTTTTCCTTCGGTGTTCAACAGCTCACTAAACTTCACCAGCTGGCCATGCAGCAGAGTCCCTTCCCCCTTGCACATGGCAACCAGGGCTTCCAGGGTAGGTGTAAAGATTAAAACAGAAAACCTGATAGCTAATTAATTTACTTAGTATTGTGTGTATTATTATTCTCTCTCATTTATGTCTCAAGCTGGAATGGATGCCTCTGCACAAACTGGCTCTCATGAGCTGACCATTCCAAACGATGTAAGTAACCTTAATCTTAGCAGATAATTAAAATGCCTTCTCAAAGTTTTTATGTTTGCGTCATTTGAGTACTGAATGGGTTGACATTTTCCTGCCAATTTTCTTTTTCCTAAGCTCATTGGCTGCATCATTGGCCGTCAAGGCGCAAAGATCAATGAGATCCGTCAGATGTCAGGGGCTCAGATCAAGATTGCTAACCCTGTGGAAGGCTCAACTGACAGACAGGTCACCATTACTGGCTCCCATGCCAGTATCAGCCTGGCTGAGTACCTGATCAATGCCCGGTAAGAAAGAGAATGTAGCTAATGCACCGCATCCATTGCAGAGCAGCCCACAGACAGTTTTTACATCAGAATATTTGCTTTGTTTAAAGTGAAGATTCAAAGTCACTTTGTGTGAATGCTCTAGAACAAATTTGGATTGCTCACTGGAAACCAAAATAAATTCAGGGCATATTTTTAACAAGAGAAGGTTTGTGTAAATGAACCAGGAACATGAAATGGAGTTAAGTTTTTTTTTTTTTTGTTTTTGTCCCCCCCCCCCCTCAGGCTGTCTTCTGAAGCTACTGGACTCGCAGCCAACTGACATGGAGGATCTTCATCAGCACCTAATGTAACCCCGCCCCCTAATTTTTACCAAGAGGTCCTTTATTGATCTTAATGCAAAAAACCAAGTACTCTATACTCACTTATCTCCTGCTTTGGTTGGATACCTACTCTGTTGTAATGACACCATTATCATGATATTGGTATTTTATTTATTTATTATGTTTTTAAAGATTTCTTCTGTTTTTGTTATTTTTTCCCTTTTATTTTGCTGTATATCTGTATGAACTTGTTAGGTAAAGAGTTTTAGAAAAATCTGAAAAGGCATAAATGTTTTTCTTATGTCAGATTTTTCTTAGAAAATGTAAAAATTAAGAAAAAATACACGGTAACATTATAGATGGACTGTTCTTTCCATTTCTTTTAAATATGTATTTATTCTTATTTAATACACAGCTCCTTTTTTTTAAGAGTAGAGTGCAATGAATGATATTTGCCGCTTTCTTTTCAGAGCTGTACTTCCTAAATGAGGCATTGTGGGTTTATTGGGTTTCAGCAGGTGTAATTGATCTCCAGTTGAAGATGTAGAAACAACCTTATAGTCAGAAGGTAATTTCTGCTTTGTTACATGCAGGTGCAAAGGAGAATTTTAAAAGATACATAATCGCTCACCTCTAATTTACTGAGCAACTGTTTAGAGTCATTCCTGTTTTTCCATCCATTATAATTTCTCAATCAGGACTTTTTGAGCATTGTTGTGTATTGGACTATGATATGGGTGGGAGGGCCTTGGTGAGCAGGGGTGGGCCTAAATGAGAGAAAAATATTTTCTTTTTTCTGAAATTACTAAGATGATGATAACCTTGAAATGTTTGTTTTAAATAGAGAAAATATTTTTTTTAACTGCAGGGCTGGGGAATGCTGCAAGGGGCAAAACTACAAGACATATTTGTCTTTATAATGCTGAGGTAATAAATTATTATTAACTAGAAGGAGAAATATAGAATTAACACTAGTTTCCTGCTATCCTTTTTGCCTGGGTCAGATTTTATTTTTATTTTTTTTTAAATGTTTTGCAGGATGAAGAAACTCACGGTTTTGTGCACGTTTTCAAACTATTGTAGATCTGGGTGCAATTAAATTGTTAAAGAAATGAAATGCAGTAATAAAATGTGAAATGCTTAAACAATTCTTGGTCGTTTATACACCTGGATGACACTTATTAAAAATTATTATTAGGACTGTAAAATGTATTGATACCACTGGATATTTATAAAAGTATTGCATGCTGAAATTAATGAAAGTAATGATAATATTACTTGGAAGAAAAAGATTTATATTCAGCTTTTTCATTGTGACAACTGCTGAAAAGGTTGTAACACTTGTAACAGGCAAGCACCCTTTACATAATATACTGTTTAATATAAAATAATAATTTAATATTAAATAAAAATTTTAATTATATTAAAATTTAATATATATTATATATTGTCCATAAAGTTTATGGACATAAGAGGCAGAGCACTTTTAAGACCTTCTTAAACCTCACTGTGTAAAGTGGGTAAAGTGCCATGAGGCAACCTTTGTTGTAATCTGATGCTATATAAATAAAACAAAACTGTATTGAAAAGGAAAAAAAATATTTGTAATTATGGTGAAAAACAGTAGTTTCCTACTCGGTGTCTGAGATGAGAAGATGAAGCAGCTGCAGTTGTCACATGGTCTATCTTAGAAAAATACACGCTTGTTACCCAATACATTATTTATTGTTGCTCAGAATATTTTGATTTCATTATAACTCCTATGTTACAAGTACAATGTGCAATGCTGTATAAAAACAAAACCTTTCTATTCAAACCCAAAGGATACTTACTGTTCTACTAGTAACAACCACAGAGAAGTGCTTTATTTCTTATTTGGCTACTTCTGCAGTAATCTTAAAGGGTAAAAGTATCATTTGAGGTTTTTATGAAGCCTGTCAACACTGTGAGCCCCAGAACTCCACCTGGTTCTATGCTAAATGAGAAAGTGTCAGTTTACATGCAGGTTGTGATGCTGATGATTCTACTGACTGTCTGTTCACTCTATTTACAACAGTGAGGAGAGGCCACATACCAGGAGCACCTCTTTCTATACTGCATTACAGTTCACCAGTAAATCAAAAGTCAAACATCACCTCCTTTAAGGTCAGACTTATTGCAAGGCGGTTGTATTACTGGTTTTGTTCATAGCTAGGCTAGGTTTGTCTACTAAATTGGGAAACGCCCACCCATCACTTAGCAGTTTACTTAAAAATGAAAAAGTGCACTATTTAAAAAAAAATTATAAGCAAAGTAAAACAAATACTGTTTCACAAATTTATTAAAAATTTAAAACTGAAATACTGCATTTACAAAAGTATTCACGTTCCTCAGTGGTGTATTCATTGTGGTCAAGTGTGTGCAATTTTTGAAAAGGCACATAGATGTGTAGGTAAGTTCCCACACTTCACACTGCTTATGAGAATAAACACTAAGCCATAAGGTCCAAGAACATGCCTGCAGTCCTCTGCAGTAACATTTTGTAATAAAGCACAGATCAGAGAAAACAGTCATTTTAAAAGTCTGTGATTACAGGAGCACCATAGCCGAATTACTGTAATGTAATAAAATTAATGTAGAACCACTAATCTTTTCCTCCTAGAGTCCACTCAACTAACAAACTGGTTAACTGGACGAAAGGGTTCTATTCGAGGAGGTGAAAAGGAACACAGCGATAGGAGAACCCAAATGATGACTGAGCAATTCCGATGCCCTAAGACTCAAATCTCAAATTTTTTTCCTTATGATCCTGATTTAGGGGTGTGAATACATTTGTAAAAGAGCTTTCAATTTTATGATCTTAAAATAAAATGTCCAAAGTGTGGGGTTTGAATAATTTCTGAAGATCAGGGATAAATACGACAGAAGTGCATTTAGCTTAAACCCAGATGTCTCCAAATCACATATTTGATAAGATTAATAAAAACCTCAACGAATGTCTTGCAACAAATTTGAAACTCAGCAGCAGGACAGTAAAAAAAAATTACCTACTGCGAATTCTAAATATGCATCATGATCGACATCTTGGTAAGACTTTCATTCCATTTCGGCATTTTTTTTTCCAAGTGCTGACATTTATTAACAAAAACAAACTCAAGCAATACTTTCAGTATTAAAAAAGTGTAAACTTTCACAAAATAGAAAATGGACATATTCAACCCATAAATTATTAAACATGTAGTCATGCATTTGTTCACAGGGCTGCATATTGTTTAGTCTTACATTTTATCATACAAATAAAATAAAGTTAGATATTTATTGTGGTAAGTATTTGGATATTTACATTATTATTTATTAGTATTTAATGTATTAGTGTATGGAGTATCATGAAGTATATTCCCAGAGTGAGGGTTAGAATGATTAAAGGACTGTGAGTGTGGTATCTTGTGCGTGCATGTGCATTTGTGGAAGGTTTTTTGCTGAATGGGAGCAGCGACTAAATTTACCTTGGCAACTATTTTGCCTAAAAAACTTACAGAAGGAATTGACATATTTGTATATGTCACAAGCTGCCAAAATCTTTGATGTCAGGTTATGACAAATGTCCTATGTCATCTGATGTAGGTTTGCCAGCCAACAAACTTATGAGACAAGTCAACTTGTCATAGTCTGAGTGGTGTAGTATGTGTGTCCCTCATGACAACAGTAATGTACTGCACTGACAGATTAGTGTATGCTTATGATGGTTGGTCACTGAAGCCGAAGACCTGTCTTGGTGTCCAGTGGTCTATGGTGGTCCTGCATGGGGCACCTGTGGTGACCCCTGATAGAGCTGCGATGGCGCCACCCATGCTCCTGCACTTGAGGGTCGACTGGGTTCTCCGCTGCCTGACTGATCCAGCTCAGCACTGTCACAGTCAGAGTCATCACACAGGGCCCGACTCTGGAAAGAGGAGAGAGAAAACCATGTGGGTCTGGCACTGGTGACATTAGGATAGGTCTGTACTCAATTTAAAATAAAATGAACATCGTGGTGGATCTTTTTATAACCTTTTTAGTCTCTGGGCCTCAAAATGTTATTTAATGTTATTCTATTTTGCTCTTGCTGTTTTTTGTTTTCTTGCTATTTTATTCAGTCCAAGAACAGAGCACAAACTGACGTTTGGAGCATGTTTACCTCATTTGGATTCTGCCCGACATCTAGCTGGGCTTTCGCCTGGCCCAGAGCTCCATCCCTCTCTGACAGGCCATCGAAAGCCTGTGCAGGATCGGTGTTGTCTGCTGGGATCTCCGACCCTTGAGAGAGGAGGTCGTCACTGCGATCATCCAGCCTGTCGTCAGTGTTGGTGCTGACCACGTCAGGAGTACCACTGTGAGAGTGATCAGTCGTGTGGCCCTCCTCGCCGTCCGACACCGACAGGTTCTCTGAGCTGAAGGTAGAAATCGACTGACACTTTGTGATGCTGGTCGGGCGACTGTGGGAGATTGAGCAAAAACGTCAACAACAAAACAACAAGTGTGTGTTAAAATCCACAAATTGATATGACGCAAAGTCGCATATTCTTAGCTCTCTGAATATGTCAGCAATCTGTCAGAGAATGGATGGCTTGAAGAAATTTCCCACTATGAAGGAAATCAAATTACTCACCGTCTCCGTGGTAACTCAACCTCACTGTCAACTTCACCCTCCTCCTCTTCTGATGACACTCCACGCCTCTGTAGTGAGAAAATGTGGAAAATGCGCATGTGGAAATGATAATTAATAAAATAAGAAGAGTAGTTCTCAGCACTACCTGTTTACCTGTTTGCGTGTGATTGCTGCTCTGTACAGAATGGCTGAAGGTGTGAGGTGCTGACTCCCAGTACCACCTGAAGCCCCCCGGGGCAACCTCACAGCACCAGCTCCCTCCTCTTTATCCTCCCCATCGTGAGGCAGGCGTGGAGATCCCAGAGATCCACGTCCTGCTGCTGCTCCCCTCCCGCATGGTGAGTCGGGGCTGCTAGAGAACGGGAATGATGCAGCATCCTCACTGGGAGTGTCACTGCGTGGAGGAGTTTCTGTGAGATCATCAAGGCCAGCTGCCCCCACCTCTGACCCCCCTAAACCTGCAGAGGCACTAAGACTTCCCCCTCTCTCCAGGCCCCCCACAGAGGATTCCCCTTTTCCCTGACCATTTGCCTCTAACGTGGTGCAGATGAGGTCAGGGCTGGAGGAGGAAAGCTGTCTCTGCTGTTGCTCATGGCTGAGGGCCCGCATTGCTGCAGAAGGCTCCAAGAGCTGTTTGGAGGTGTTAGTGGTACAAATGGCTGGCTGGGCTGTGGAGTCCCTGTTAGGGGAGGACTGGTTCGCCTTTAGTCCAGCCAGATCTCCGCTGCTGCCCTTACCAGGCTTGCGATGCCGGGTCTTTACCCTCCGAGACCGGTTAGGAGAAGTCGAGCTTCTGTTGGGGCAGGCTGGGATGGTGACTTGCATTACAGAGGAATCCATTTTGGGAATAATTACCTCAGACTTGAGTATGTCTGGCCTGAAATAGAAGAGAGAATTAGACAACAACTATAATCTAAAAGCCTAATAAATATTAATTTACCCTTTTCAGTATCGGTATTACTGTAAGATTAATCAATTAAGCACTAATTTAAGCTCACACCTCTTTCCAGAGGGCAGCTTTTGTGGCACATTTCTCTTCTTGATGAGCTTGTCCATGGAGTTGGATGAGCTGCTCTGCCTGGAGCTATGGTGCTTAAACAAGCCTGGATACTTCTTATCCAAAGACTGCTCTCTCCTGGAAAGAAATACGCACAGACAGCAAAGCGTGACTGCATTGTGGCCCTTTAATTTGTAAAGTATATCAGCATTTTACAAAAATAAAGTCAGTGTTCATGCATTTATTTGCACCTCTGCAACTCTTTCTCTTTGAGCTCCAGCTGCAACATGACAGCACTGAGCTCCATGTAAAGGTTGTTAGCCCTCTCCAGCTTCCTCTCATAGTGCTCACGAATGTCCAAAGCGTGCCTAAAAAAAGGGGTGATGTCATTATGCATCTGCATGAGAGAATTCAAATCTTTGACAATAGACATGCACTTAAAGCACCATCCACAGGGGTGGACAAAAAAGTCATACAGAGAAATAGGGCAGCGTAAAAGTAGCTTCATGTATATGAAAATCACTGGTAGCCAATGAAAAAAATATAGCCATTTGGTATATATGAGAGTGCAAAATAGACCTGAGCTCCTCTCTGCGTCGGTTGATCAGCTCCTCATCAAGTCGGTGGAGACAAGTACCCTCAGATTTAATCTTCTCAAAGTGCTGTTTCACCTCTTCTCGCCATTCAGCCTGATGAGAAAACATGTCTGTAAATCAGCTGACTTTATTATCTATTTCTGCACATCCAGTGTATATCCATGTGAGTGTATATACATGTCTGCCAGTTTGTAGTTTTTCAGTATCCTCATTTAGGTTCAATTCATTAGTGATTGAGACCGTACCTGAGACTTGAAGTACGTCTCTTGTGGAGTCGACATAACATCCGCTGATGCTATATCCAGATGTAGAAGAATTTGACGGAAAGATGGTCTATTTCTGGGCTTACAGTTCCTACAAATTCAAGATCAGAAAAACAACTATATAGATTTAATAATGCACAGTAGCATTAATAGTACAGCTTACAGTAGATAGTACAGCCTTTCCATGCAGGTACTCTGAGCTCTTGTTTCTATTTTTTTCTACTATTCTTATCTAATCATTTCAGGCCATTTCTTTGCCTGTCTTTTCCCCCATTTGAAGCATTCATTCCAATGCTCACCAGCATTGTCTGAGAAGGATCTTAAAACCGTCAGGACAGCTCTCGGGAATGGGAAGCTGAAGACTGTTGTTTCCCACACCCCAGATGATGGCAGATGAGTCCACATCTTTATAAGGGATCTCTCCAGTTAGCATTTCCCAAAGCACCACTCCAAAAGACCTTTAAGGTGAGTCAAGCTTTAGTTAAGCAAGAGTATGTGGCTGTATTTGTAAGCGAGGACATGATGTTTATCAGACTTACCAGATGTCCACCTTTTCTGATACTGGCTCATTTCGAATTACTTCAGGAGCCATCCAGGCTACGGTTCCAGCAAATGACATCTTGGTGCTCTTGTCACTGAGCTCCTTTGAAGTGCCAAAGTCCGAAATCTTCACCAGGTCATCATGCGTAATCAGCATGCTGCAAAAGAGGGATTACATACATTTGTCCACATAAATGGATGAATGTTGCTTAACATTAGCTGTTTTGCCTTCTTAGGCTTACTTGGGCGACTTGAGATCTCGGTGAATGATTTTGTGGAGGTGTAGGTAGTTCATGCCTCCTGCAATACCCATGGACCAGTCAACCAGAAGAGAAGGGGTGATTTTACGTCCTGCCCTCAACACCTCATACAGCTGGCCTTGGGCACAGTATTCCATCAAGATACAGTAACATGGAGCCTGAGTGCAGACGCCCCTGAAGGAAGGCAGTCAGATAACGCAGCATGGGTGACAAAAATACTGAAGCAGTGGGATTTAAGCAATTAAATGATTGGGATGCTGATACAAGACTCAGTGAGATATCAAGAGTTTGCTCACTTGAAAGTAATGATGTTGGGGTGCTTCAGTTTGCGCAGGTGTTTAATCTCTGTTTCTTTGATGTCCCGCACTTTCTTTACAGCGACATCTTCACCATGAAACTTCCCAAGGAAGACGGCCCCCTGCGCCCCACTTCCCACCCACTGCAGGTCAGAGATTTCCTCAAAAGGAACCTCCCAGGATTCTAAATGCACATCATAAGTACATGTCTTGAGCAAATGTGAAATTGTGAAGTGTTACACACAATTATTACAAGAATTTCAACATTATTCTTCTAATAGTGCCGTTTGAATAATTATTTTATCACACATTTACGATTTGTAATTCGCTGTTATTGATTTATGTCAGATTGGACAGAGAATAGTTGGTCAGGTCTAGGTTGATGCTGCTTATTAGCTGACAGGGAAAGTCATGCAAAGTGTTTTCCATCTTAAAACAAATGGCATAGTTAGTTGACTAGACAATGATATACTTTTAGCTGTGGAAATCGAATTAAATATACTAAATTACTATTTATAGTTATTCTACGTTTTGTGATGTCACTTTTATTTACCTCATCAGGAAAAAACATAATTTTTTCCAGGTATTTTTATTTCATTAGATGTTTCTAAAACTATAAAACAATTAGAAAACTTGTGTGACAGATTTTGTGTTAAGATTTCTCTGGGTTGTCCTGCACACCAGTGTACATTGTATACCCTGAATCCCAGGAATAAACCAGGAACAATATAATAATAATTAATAAAAATTGAAACTTTATCGATCCCACAGTGGGAAAAAATTTCTTCTGTATTTAACCCATTCCCTGGGGGAGCAGGGGACAGCCAGGAGAGCTATTGTGGACTGGTTTCACACACCTGGTGCCAGAGGCTGGAATCGAACTGGGGACCTGGACCCATAGTGATGCTTTACCTATTAAGGTACTGGGCCACTATTCTCTGCATTTGTCCCTGGGAACAGTGCATATCATGATGTAATGAAAGATGATTAAAATAATTGTGTATTTTTAAGGCAATAGACTTTCACCTACTTCAACCCAAATCTCAAATTTTGAGCCCTATTAATAAGTTCAGGTATTTATGTTGCATCTCTGTGACCTAACAACACATTTATTTTATTTGATGGTATATTTTGATAAGAAACTTGTGTGACTTATTTGTGTATTCTGGCATATACTACCCAATTCAAACATAGCAGAGTGTCAGAGAGCATGTAGGCGGAACATTCTCTGTTATATTCACATACCTTCTTGGCTATGTTTATGTTCAGTAGAGTAGGCCTTTCCAATCATAGTCCAGACTGGTTTCAGGCAGCCAAACAGTCCTTCCAAAAAACCTCCACTTCCTGATTGTAGCCGAATGTTCTCAGATTGGCTGCGAACAGCTCCAGCCTCTGGACTGTGCCCGGCCTCAGCCCCCACGCCACACTGACAGGCATCATGTTCATGTAGTTTTAGCACACTGTTGTCAAAGTGGGCAGAGGGTCCTTCACTAGGAGTGGGGCTGCTTCCACCGGGAGCACCCTGTCCACCGGTGTCAATGGACAGCACGTTACGGAGGACACACTGTGTCGGGGTCAGGTCAGTTTCAGGGGTGCAAGCAGGGGTGTCTCCATCGAGTCTTCGATATGGTGGTTCTGAGATGGGTGTGCTGAATCCTGAAAGGGAAGGGGAAGGGGCGCGGGGCTCATGGATACAGGTCCCACTCATCAGGGGTTTCCCCAATACAGCAGGTTACTGTGGATTGTGGATAGTGAGAAAAAATGTAAGCCTAAAGGAGAATGGTTATTATGGCAAAAACATCAGAATGATCATCTATTGTTGTATGCATTTAGTAAAAAAAAAAAACTTTAACAAGTGTAGCTCATTTTCCTTTTGTTTACCATTAAAGCTGTCCAGTGCTGAAATGAGTACTCCCATACTTTTTTCATTTCAAGAAGTTACCTGAGTTGGTGCTATTTTTATAATCAAACCATAAGGAACAATTAAACAGTAGACATGTACAGCTTATTCAGTTGGGTCCACAGTTTTTTTTAAATCTATCCCATTCTGACTCAGACAAGACAAGTATGCCTATGAATGGAAAAATCAGTCTGCCCAGTGGAGCCATAACCAACAGTAAAGATGGGCATTAGGAATGAATTGAATAGGGGAGGTTGTACAAACCACAGTCCTAACTGTCACTTGTTCATTGTCTGTCCCTGTGCTGAATGTCACGGTGTGACGAGATCAGACCAAAGCTACTGTGATATACTCCTGTATATCATCCGTCAGGCATAAGGTGCAGAGCAATGTCTGCACCTGAATAATATGACGAATTGCATAACCACTTCAGCGTAGATATGTACATATGTCTGTGCATGCTTGCATATGTGTGTATTTGTGTGTGTGTGTGTGTGTGTGTGTGTGTGTGTGTGTGTGTGTGTGTGTGTGTGCGCGCGCGCGCGCGCGCGTGCGTGTGTGCGTGTGTGTGGGTAGGTTGGGGGAAGGGGGCGAGAGCACCCGATTCATATACCCTACACCAGCTCCATGCCTTATACTGCACCAAGGAGAAGCAGAAACAGCGGCCACTGGGAGAAATTAGAGCGTGAAAAAACGGGCAATAAACAACTACTGGGTCTATTCGAATAAGCAGCGCGCGCACACACACACACGCAGAAAGATCAATCTTTAAATAACCGAGGATGTGATGATGACACTCAGTAGCATCATAGCCGACGTGCATGAATTGCAAGCCCGATGCCTACTATGGTCCACGTCAAGTGAACTGCCGCAGCGTCTGTAAATTTACTGAACGCTGGCATGAGTACAAACATTTCGTAATGTGGGCTTTCTGGCTGAACAAATATGATTTTCTAGCCTTCATCGACGGTGATTCGTTTCTTGGCAGAATCAGTTCACTGGTGCAGTGCGAGCGGCGTGAAAGCAACGGCAATATCCTGAGATACGCGATTTCTTTTGCAATCAGTATTTCACTGAATACTATAACATTCCCATACCTTTCTGCCTGGTTGATGTTGCGTTGTCAAGTGAAGGGTGGGCTCGGATTTCTATTTGTCGGCGATAACACGCACACCGTTGTTGATCATCCGCCCGAGATGTGTTTTGTGTTTCCAGCCTCTATATCCACAAGTTTCACGTTACTGGGATGGATCCCAGTGGGTAAATTGTGTTATCAATAACCGGGGACCCAAGCAACGTGAGGCGCGCTGGGTTTTGGGGGGGAGGGAGCTGTCTCCTTCCCAGTGCTGAATTGACGTCACGGAAACGCGAGTTTCGCCGCAAGGTGGCGACACCACCGGGCTCTGCATACACACAAAAACAGTTCCATAATTACATAAATTTTTTCCATTCGCAAAATGTGGATCAGGGGCATATTTCATTCACTGATTTCTGTGAACGCTTCACCTGTACAGTAGTGACGTGTCCTGATGTCATTTCACACCCTGCTGGGATGCTGCTGTGTTCCCAGCAGAACAGAGTGGGCAACTGCCAAAAGCCCAAGAACCCAATTGATCCAAAAACCTTAAGTTGGTGCAGCTCTATTAATTTTCATGGTTTGGTCCTGAGGTTTTTACATCACAGTCAGTATAAAGTTTAGACATTTACTCTAGATTTATCGCATTCATTCTAAAATGAACAAATGAATTTGTTTATTTAAATAACATAATCAAATATTGTTCTAGCAGCCGTATTTTGGTCATGACTATTTTTTTATGTTTTAGAACCTGCCTTAAAACAATTGGTGCATTATTATATTATTATTATATAACATTAAATGTATTCTTTCCTGTATTTCATTTGAAGCCAATTTGATCAAATTGTAATTGTATAAAAAGTAAAGTATAAATCCTGTTTTGTGTAACAATGAATTTAGTTTATATAGTTTCAAATATATATATCAGTACATGACTGATTTCCTCTACTGTCAGATGTATTAATCAAATGAATTCATCATTCCTGGGTTTACTGATAAATACATTCAAATATAGTTTTGAATGTATTGAAGTAATGTATTGAGTTTTAGTTAAGTAAGTTAAAGTCTGGTCTTTTAATTCCAAGTTTTACAGTTTTCTGACTTTTGCTTTATATTGTTTTTATTTTTTGTTGAAGTTTTGATGATTCCAGTCCAAACTCCTACCAGTTGGTGGCGGTCGTGCACCAATCGCGAAACTACTTGAGTTCCAGCATTTTGTCTCTTTACACTTGCCGTACGCTTTACGGCGGGATTGAGCAGAAAGTGTCACAACCTTTTAGCGTGTTATTTTGAGTGGAAAACGGAGTATAATTTACCGTACTTCCCAGGCGATATCACAAGGTAAAGCGAGCACGTAGCTGGTGCGATCGTCAGCAACCGAGTAGTAGTATTTGTCAAGTATGTCACTTACAGCTAGCTAACCGAAAGTTTAGTGTTAGTAGTAGACTTAATGTAGATGTAAATAGTGTTAGCTTAATGCTAGCTATGTCATATGCCTACAATTTAAGTGTGAACATACTATTATTTTGCGTTTCGCCACCTGACCGGCCCATGGTGTGGTTTCAGTGTCCAGGTGCTCCGGTTTGGTTGTGTCTTTTGCAAAATGTGCTCCCTGGCGCTGTTTCCTCCTCCGCTGCCCTCCGGACAGACCACTCTGTGCGAGTCCAACAACGAGCTGCTGCCGGGGACCAGCACCGACGACCGACTCAAACAGGTCTGAGTCGTTTACGCTATTAAAATTAATTGTGTTTAGCTTGATTTAATTTCTAAAACTGTTCGTACCGTGATGCATATTTACAGTTCATCACCGTACGTCTTTTTGTGCAGGACTCCAGCCCTTTGAGTCTATACTTTCCCCGAGAGTTTCTGAAGCTCCACAGTCGCTCAGAAAGCAATAGCGGCAGCAAGGCAGCCTTTCTGGATCACTCTGAAACCTTGTGGATGAGGAGTGCGGCAGCATGGTAGGTACTGTCATTGATCTTTAGAGCTGGTACTGACATTTACTTGGTGTCTTAATACATATGACAACAAAGTACAAAGTAGCCAGTGGTCGCTTTAAATGTCACTACATTGATGATCATCAAACGTGATATTTTAAAGGATTAAATGGATACTTCACTGCTGAAACGCAAGGTGTGTTATAAAAATTGAAGGTTTTATTAGCATTTAGAAACCTGTTCCTAAAACTATTAATTTTTTTTTCTTTGCTGTTCATGGTTCACATACTGTAGTTTAAGAAAAAGGTTATAAAGTAGATAATAAAAAATAAACTATGCTCAGTAGACATGTACAAGGAATGTGCGAGGCAGTGGCTGTAACATCAGAAATATCAACAGAAATTAAAACTAGTTATTAAAAAATGTGTTTCTATTTGAATGTAGTGGCTGTGTTGTAAAGAAGGTTCCACGAAATGATGCAGCTGGTCAGGATTCTCTCAACAGTGCAGTTCTAGAAATTACAGAGGATCTTTCGTTACATGCCAAACTTTCTCAGTTGTTAAAATATGTTTAACTGAAAACTCAACACAATTTTAATTTTTTTAGTTTCATATGTATGTATTCACTACAAGTCATATAATGTAGAGGCATTTCAATAATTTGCTTAAAGTCTGTTATAGACATTATTTTTGCATCTTCTTTCTATCTGTTTTAGGCGGGATCGTGGGTTCACAGGACTACTCAATGAAATTATCAACTCTGATAAAGAGGGTATGTCAGGAGTAAAAGTTTTTATTTACCATGACAACACCTGGCAATCTCATTCTATACACTCATTCATATTCAAGTACAGTGATTCTCCCCTCTACCTTCCAGTACCCAAATGGCTTTCTGTGAGTTCTGGCTGTATCCTGGCGCTACTCCAACGGGTGTCTTCTTTCCACAGTTCTTTGTTTCCTCATCTCACAGTAAGTTGTCCCTGCTTTTTTAAGACCACCTCCTTAACGAGTTTACTTGCACTTTACAGACATGTGATTACCACTTTTATTATACTAAAAGTTTTTTTGTTGTCATTTGTTCTGCAGTTGAGCTGTGAGGACATGATAACAGAGTTTTCACAAGTGCTGAATTGGCAAGTACAATAACAATTTTGGTCAATAAATGGCAGGAAAATCGGATGTTTTATCCCATGAAATGCACTTTAGTCAAATACAACATCTAATAGGTCAAGTATGATCTTGTAAAGACATTACCTTAAGCGGTAATACATCATTACACTGTTCAGTTTCTAACAGTGAATCATTATAATTTCAAAATAAAAAGCAGATTAGGTAAATTTTAAAACCTTGTTTTTATTTATTTATTTATTTTTTTTAAGAAATGAAGAAAAGTAGTTAAGGGACTTCAGATCAGACGAAACATTCAGACAAGATACTAGAGTAATGTTTGTTTATGCAATTGTCAAATATTCTAAATAGCCTATTTGTTTTTAACAGGTCTGACTGTGTAGTCCGAGCCTTTGCTTGGCATCCTCATACAGATAAATTTGCTGTAGCCCTTCTGGATGACTCCATTAAGATTTACAACCCCAAAAGGTGCCACTATCAAAACAACAGTTTCAGAATACATTATTTTATTAAATAGTAGTCGTAGAAACTTGTGACTGTATGGCCATGGCTTACAGTAATTGTTTTTGTACTCTTTGTCTCAGTGTCACAACTCCCACATTAAAACACCGTCTACAGAGAAGCGTGGCAGCTGTTCAGTGGAAACCACTCTGTGCATCTGCTCTGGCAGTCGCTTGTCAGAATTGTTTACTCGTTTGGCATGTGGACCCCTGCTCACTGTCAACCAGGTACTTGCAGCAGTAATCAATCAATCAATCAAGAAATAACTTTATTTGTTCCCAAGGGACAATTTAAGTTGACATGCATCAATCATACATAACCGCGTAAAAAAACAGCATAAAGTCATAGTGATTAGATTTTTTGGCGTATTACGAGTTTAATTTTCTCAAACATAACATAATAAAATAAAATATGTGATGTATATGTGAGCTATATAATGCAATCGCTGCTCACAAATTTGTGAGAAAGAAAATAATCAGCCAATGTATAAAATGAATAAACCATTAATTAACATATTAATTGTAATATTACTTTTTATTTGGTCTCTCCCCAGCAAGTGATTTCTGTCAAGCCTGGGTCCAGATAATTAATTAAATTTACACCAGGAAGTATTCTATAGAGTTTATGATAAACAACAGAAATATAAGATAATTGTCACTGAATGTAGATGGATAAATGTAGTAAGGGATAACATATGGCCTGGAAAACATGAACTTTAGACAAGTTTTCAAGTCATGAATAATAATAATAATAAGAGAAAAATAGTAGATTCTTTGAGTGCTGCACAAAGTTGTGGGCATTGTTAAGATTGTCATTCAGGTTCTCTTGACCTTGCCTTTACTGTAGGAGCTAAAACTCTAGCTTCTAAGTGTTGATGGAATTGTAGAGTAATGCACACAGTACTATTTTAGGAACTGAGACTGATGTGAAGATGCTGCCAGAAATAAGAGTACATTTTAGTCTAACTTTGTATTTGTGCAGTGTCATTATAATGCATTGCATTTCTAATGCATAATAAAATTATGACGTAACTATTTTGTTGGAAATGTTCTAGAGAATTATGCCATTTTGGTTATTTTATCTGACTGATATGAAAGGGGATTGTATGTGCAAATGTTTTTTGATAAAATAGATGCTTTTTTTCCTTAACAATTCCAGGCCATCATCTGGTTGTGCTCAAGTATTGTCTCATGCTGGTCACTCTCCAGTCACTTTCATTGCCTGGTCTCCAAGTGGGTCATTCCTTGTGTCCGCCTCGCCTGTGGACACATCAATGATGGTTTGAGGCAACTCCTTTAAGTTTAAGTCTAATTCGTCATGCTATTTGCTTGGGTGTTTAACTGGCAATCTTCCTATTGTACCAATGTGTCCTGAAGGTTTGGGATGTTGCTGCAGAAAGCTGTGTTCCCCTTCAGCGTGTAGGAGGTGGTGGAGTCACCTTCCTGAGTTGGTCCCCTGATGGTAGCCGTGTCCTAGCCTCTACACCTTCTGCCCTGTTCAGGTTGGAGACAGGACTTTTATGGCAGTCTTTGAGAGCTTAAATATTTCCTTTTTTCACATGGCTAAAGTTTAGTTCTTTAGGGTCTGGGAGACCAAGATGTGGACCTGTGAGCGTTGGCCCTCTGTCAAAGGGCGGTGCCAGGTGATTCATTTTTTATCCAAAATTAAATAAATTTTTATATTTATATTTATATATTTTGTTTTTTTATGAAATAGATTTGAAACTTGTTGTGTGTTTTTGATAGTCTGGCTGTTGGAGTCCAGATGGGAGTCGTCTTCTCTTTACAGTACAGGGGGAATCGGTCATCTATGTGCTCACCTTCACTGACACACAAGGTCTTGTTGGTAATTGTTGGTTTCAATAAATTATGTCATTAAGTGAAGTAATGTCAAAAACCAAAACCAAAAGTATTATTTTGTTTATCACTATTATTTTGCAGGCATACCTGCAAGCACATCAACAGGACCACAGATGGCAACAGTGGTGGCTGACCTGTCAGAGACGACCTTCAACACACCAGATGGAGACATCATGTAAGAGAAGCTGCTGTTTTGCCACATTTTCACCTGACTACATTACTCACAGAACTCAAGTTAGTTTAATTTTTAGTTTAGTTTCCTGCCAGTCATTTATTGATGTTTCAAGCTTGCTTCATTAATATTTAATAAATATTAAATAATAATAATAATTATAATTATTTGCAGAAATGCCCTACAGTTTTGCAGAAAAACACAAATATTCCCTTTTTTTTCTTTGTGTCAATATATAATCATTTCATGCATTTAAAATTAAATAAAAAGAACAATATATTTTATTCGCTTGAATTAAGTTTTTGACTGTAGAAGTTGGAGGATCTGAATGAAGTTTTGCATGAATTAGTCCATACAAGGAGAATTGGAATCTGTATTTTATATGATAGTGCTTGAGACTGTGACATGCTGTAATCGATTAACACAATATGACAAACTCATTCATTCAAACGTATATATTTTTGAAATGTGATGTACCAGTTTCAGATTAAAGTTAACCACCAAAATACTACTTATGTATTATTAAAGTAATTATTCAACTATTACAATTTAACATAGATTTTACTGGGGAATTATTAAAATTTAATTTAGTTTGATCTTTCCGATGTCTTACAGTGTTGGAGGAGAGATCCAGTCTTTAGCCTGGGACCCAAGAGGAGAAAGGCTTGCTGTCCTTCTTAAAGGTCTAGTGTAACAGTCTCTTTATGTTTCATTCAAATCACTAATCTTAATCTATGCCTTTTCCATTCTCTCAGGTGATCTCCAAGAAGCAGGCCGACCTGCTGTTATAGCAGTGTTCAAGACAAAAAACAGCCCCATTTTTGAGCTTTTGCCATGGTTTGTTTGTTTTTTTGCATGTGGTTAGATTTAATATTTATATAAATCTCTCTCTCTCTCTCTCTCTCTCTCTCTCTCTCTCTCTCTCTCTCTCTCTCTCTGTATATATGTATATATATATATATATATATATATATATATATATATATATATATATATATATATATATATATATATATATATATATACACACACACACACACACACACACACACACACACACACACACACACACACACACACATATATATATAATTTCAATATGGTGTTTTGTCTGTTTAGTGGCTTTGTTCAAGGGGAGCCTAGTGCTGAACCAAGACTGATGCAGTTCCACCCAAATTTCCAGCATGGAGCTCTGCTCACTGTGGTTAGTCTTGAAATCCTAGATTTGTTTGTTATGTTTTAGTAAATAATTACGATAAATTTATAGATATACACTTCAAAAACAATATGGTATAGACTGAGCTGAAGTGAGACACATGTGGGTAAAGATGATGCTTGAATGATATCTACAATATAATGTGTGTAATACCACACCATAAACACTTTTCTAACACGATCCCCACAATGGGTTCCTTATGGGGATCAATGTAAATATAGACCCCATTGTCATACATGAAATGACCTATTTTTATATTCTTTGGCATCACACACCAAATTATAAAACTTGCTGGTTTTTATCATTATGCAAATATACAATCTAATTAAATGACTTAAAATTCTAGGTCATATTGATTTTGCTTGTTCACCCTTATACCTAACTGTTCAGCAGTTAGAAATTGTGTTTCATTAATTCATTAATAACAGTCTATGTTGCCTCTAAAGTGATATTTCTGTTTCTTTTCAGTGCTGGTCCACTGGCAGAATTACTCATGTGCCTTTCTACTTCCTGAGTGCTGGCATCCCCCGTTTTGGTCTTGGTGGCAGTTTATCTCTACCTCCTGCACTGGAAAAGCCTGATGACTTTGCCAATCAGTCGCTATTTACAGAGCTTATATCTTAATTATCTCTTAATCAAGTGTGATCCAATATCAGACACTCACAAATGATTTTAGTATTTAATGTCAATAAAAAAGTATTCAGTAGTAACACTTCTTTTTTTCTGCTTAAGTGTAATTGGACATCATTGTTGGGTAATAGTTAATTGTTGAATGTAATCTTGCACAACTAAGCAAAAGGAGATATAAAGCAGAGTCAAAGCCAGGTAGAGAGGGTGCATGGCCAGGGGCCAGCTTGAGAGCTAGCAGAAGGTCTACTCTCTCCGCCACTGTTTTTCCTGCAGCTCAAGAGATTCGTCACCGCACAGTGCATTCTGTGTGTTGTAGGATATGACCATTTTCATCCACAACACACAATACTGCCATTTTGCCTGTTTTTTTTTCTTGACATTCTTGACATTTTGCACATTTTAGCTGATAAAATACATTTTTTTTATAACACAATTTGCTTTCCAGTGGTGAAGTATCACTTTAAATACAACAATTATAGATATCTATATCTATAGAGATAGATAGATGAAACATCCAAGATCCATAAGTACATCAAGAATAAGGCCCCAACAGATGATGTGCTGAGTGCATGTCTCAGGCAGTGGAGAACAGAGGATGAGATGCTGGAAGAGGGACCATCATGGGAGGACAAGCCCTTACACGGGATGTACCACCGGAACATAACTGAAGTGGCTGATCTCAACAAATCCTACCAATGGCTTGAAAGGGCTGGGCTGAAGGACAGCACAGAGGCACTCATCCTGGCTGCACAGGAGCAGGCCCTGAACACCAGAGCCATAGAAGCCCAGATCTACCACACCAGACAAGACCCAAGGTGTAGACTGTGCAAAGAGGCCCCTGAGACGGTCCAGCACATAACTGTAGGCTGTAAGATGCTGGCAGGCAAAGCATACATGGAACGCCATAACCAAGTGGCTGGCATAGTATACAGGAACATCTGCGCAGAGTATGGACTGGAAACCCCAAGGTCAAAATGGGAAACACCTCCGAAGGTGGTAGAGAACGAGCGAAAAAGACAGACAGAATGGTAATGGCGAACCAACCAGACATTGTGGTGGTGGACAAAGAGCAGAGGAAAGCCGTAGTGGTGGATGTGGCAATACTGAGCAATGGCAACATCAGGAAAAAGGAACCTGAGAAACTAGAGAAAAACCAAGGGCTCAGAGAAGAACTGGAGAAGGCTTGGAAGGTGAAGGCCACAGTGGTGCCTGTGATGATCGGAGCACTGGGGGCAGTGACGCCCAAACTGGAGGAGTGGCTACCACAGATCCCTGGAAAAATATCCGACATCTCAGTCCAGAAAAGTGCAGTCCCAGCAAGGATACTGTGCAGAACCCTCAAGCTCCCTGGCCTCTGGTAGAGGACCCGAGCTTGGAAAACGAATCAGACCACGCGTGGAGGATGGGAAGGGAGAGAGAGAGTTTATATAACATAATTATAGACAATTATGTGGTGGTACTGCCTACTTTTTTCAGCCATAAATGACATAAATCAAATGCCATAAACAATAGGTGACATCGTACATAGCCTTATGTACCCTCAGACCTGTATTAAGTGTGATGCAGTATCTCTTTAATTACAATCTTGGTGCATTTTGATTTCATTGCAGCATATTATTTTGGGGTCTTTGTGTCGTTTGCATTTCCATTAACTTAAATGCCAAGTATCACATGCTCCACTAGCAGTAAACAGCATTTTCAAATGATCAGGTTGGTCAAAATCTTCTACGTATAATGTCAATAATCTCTTAATTTCATTGCCATTTATTGTCATTAATTTTAGGGAGTATTGTTAATTGTATGTTTTAAATAAAATAAATGTCACTGTAAAGGTTTTAGTCAAGCTTTTATTACTGAGGGCAAATACTGATGCTGATCTGTTGAGATGCATCCATAACTCCACAAAATGTTTCTTGTCTAGTTCAGACAAACAGGAGCCAACTGGGCCTCGTCTCACCCTGAAACCGCACAACAAATACAGTACTTCTGTTGCTTTTGTTATGAGATTGTTCCAATTGAAAATTCACACTTACATGACCAAAGACAAAAGGCAGACTTCAGACACACATTCGCACATGCACTCTCTACAAACGCACTGTCAAGAGTAACAAATTGTTACAAATTGACCTAAAAGAAAAACAATCATTTGAGCACACATGAATGGTTTAAAGAAGAAATACATCCCCACAGCATTTCTGTTTTTATTCAAAACTCAATTTCATTTTTCGGTTTTCCTTTTATTTTTGAAATTACAGCAATTACAAGTGAAACAAAAAAACAAAAATGATCATGGTCATAATAAAATTACTTAAAAACATTTACACGCCCTCACACACACACATACAACCCACCCTGCATGTTTTTCTTAAGGAACTGTCCTCAGAATTGCTTTGAAGTCCTGGACTTAGGAGCAGGCCTCAGAGTAGCCCTTGTCTCCTCTGTCTAATCTCAACTGCGCCCCTTCTCCAGGGTGGACTGTGAGTGTGTCTTGTGAGGCTAGTGGGTAATACAGTTGAAGGGTTGGGGGGGCATTCAGGGGGAGAATTACAGAACTCATAGCACCTTCTGAAGAGAGAGCAACCCAAAGCAAAGATGGACATTTAGCCCCAGATTCACTTGTAATATTTTAATCAACTCAGATTTAACTGATTTTAGTGAGGTAGATTTGAACAATCTGGATGCAAAAAGCAAAACAAATTTCCCTCAATTTTCTTTTTTAGATTAGATCTGGGGCCTCTACAGATAGACAGTACAGGACACTGAAACATCTGTCCCAAATGAAGTGTTAGTGTGCAAATAGACAGACACACCTAATGTGGAAATATATAAAAAAGCCATCTGGTTGTTTATAAACACAGACTTTTACAACAATAGAACCAACTAATTATAATACACAGTAAAGTTTTTACTCCTGCTCATGATGGACAGGCCCGGAGCATCTGAATTAAATTTTATTTACTGAGTTTTTTAAGGTCTACATGTATTCAAAATGCTGTATTTATGTGTCAGGAGGGAAACAGGGAGAGAGGTGGAGTAGGACTGGGACAGATGTTGTGCAGCTGTTATGTAGTGGAAAGAGGGCTTGTTTTACTTACAAAGTAAACCCGTCCAGTCCTTCCTCAACTCTGACCATTCAGGTTATACAATAAATAAGTGACATCAAGTCATGTTTCTGTTTTCCATAACTTGTTCGCTTGGTCCTCCTTCCTCCTGGCTCTGACTCATTCCTGTCAACAGTGGGCCATGGGAAACATGACTGTATCTCTGGTAGTGGGGTTGACATAGGATGCTGGTGTGGTGTACAGGTATTGCCGGTGCCCTTCAGTGCTAACATCCAGGTAGTACAACTTGGAGAGCACTTTGTTTGTGAGAACAATTTCTTTTATAATTTCCAGTCTTCATTATTGTTGAAGTGTGTGTAATGTTTCATAGTTGAGTTTTATTTATTTCCTGTTTTTTTTTTTTGGGGGGGGGGGGGTGTTGTGATACTCCACTTTACAAGAAACAGACAACGCCTACATCCACTCCAAACTCTTGGTCTGCTCCTCCGATGTCCATTGGTGCAATGTCTACGATTGGCAGACGAGAGGTTTTCTGTGTTTTGTACTCAATGATAGTCTTGCCCCATCGGCCTGTATGTGTCTGTTAGTTGAAAATGGAGAAATCATTTAACACCAAGTCTGCAGAACAATGCCAATCAAAAATACATTATAGAAACCAAATAGTCACTATATTTCAGGTATCAGCACTCACCTTGCAGCCATCCTCCAACACACTGTATGTGAAGCGACTATTGCCCTCTGCACGAATTTCCACATCGTTAGAGCCCTGTAGCAACAGAGCCTTCTTCAGGTTCCCTGCGGTCTGGTCCATGTAAGCAATGCTGTTCTTGCAGTGGTAAGTGAGGTTCTGGCTTGCCTCAGTATATAATAG
This sequence comes from Betta splendens, assembly GCF_900634795.4. Taxonomy (NCBI): domain Eukaryota; kingdom Metazoa; phylum Chordata; class Actinopteri; order Anabantiformes; family Osphronemidae; genus Betta; species Betta splendens. The sequence continues at coordinate 16,225,381 of NC_040887.2, read as the reverse complement.
TCTCAAAAAGTTTAGCTGGATATTGGCAGCGTTGGCAGCGGGACCATCCTCGGCATAGCTGAACTGTAAAATCGGACACACAAGTTAATCACTAGCTTTCCTTCTGAGGATTTTAGAGTTCTTCACAGCCAGTCCATAGACAGAAAATATTAATTTTAGGCACTCACATGAAATCCTCCATTCATGGTCTCTCCAAACCAGATGTGCTTGCGGTCCTTGCTATTGCTGGTCCACCAGTTCTTCCTAGGTACTGTGGTGATGCTTGGGTAGACGCAAGTGGCTCCAGTCTCCATGTTACAGAATGCCTTGATGGCATCAGCTGTGCTGCCAAGGTTGGGGTCAACCCAGTAGTTGCCTGGAAAGATAGAACAAAACACATCAGAAAATTCCCAGTAGTACAATAATGGTACAGTACATATCTGTCACATGAACTAAATGAAGACATGGACTGAGGCCTATGTAGTTTTGTGTTGCACTACAAAGGTCTGTACATCTCAAAAGCTGTGATAGCGCCATGTTTTGGTAAGTTGTTGTTATTTGGACATAGTTTAGGAAAATTAAAAAAGGTCAAATCAGATTCTCACTTTATGCATTATTTTCTGTTCCTTTGCTCCACTCACCACTTTTCCACTCAGGATGGCACAGTTTTAGGTCTCTGCATGTGCGACCTGGGTTCTTCTGGGAGCCATCAGGGCTTCGCAGGTTTTCAATCTGGCTGTTGAGGGACTTGAGTGTGGAGTCAACCTCAACATCGTGCTGCCTCAGAGAGCTGGAGGCCTCATCAGCCCTCATGTACCTGAGGGGATCAGGAGATTTTTCAGTCTGACCTAGACCAGCGAAAGCAGACATGTCGATACCAGAACCAGGTGGACCAGGAGGACCAGGGGGTCCAGGGTTACCAGGAGGACCCTGGAAGAGATGAAAACCATAATATGGCCACATGCATGCACTAGATAGGTTTGTGATTTGTGGACATGATGACAAATGATGATACATACAGCAGGACCAGATTCTCCAGAGCGTCCACGAGGGCCAGGAGGTCCAATAGGACCAGGCTGTCCATTAGATCCATCTTTACCAGCAGGTCCAACTGGTCCAGATGGTCCCTACAAACACAATCAATTTTAAATGAAATGGATGTCAATATAAGACGGCTGGGTTAGAAAAAAAACATCCAGTAACACAAATGCGAGAGGTAAAGAGTGTTTCTCTTTATCTGCCAAATCATACTTTTTCTATTTAACTAATCATCTATTGTTCAGCTTTTTAATATCTTTAATACTTTCTGAGTTATAGCAATTTAAGCATTAAGCAACATTAAGGGTGGTTTTTGAGGAACTCTCAGCTTTTCTGTGTATTGCGTGAGCTAGAGTCCATGATGTCACAGCTAGAGTGTGAGGGCACATTTTTTTTAAGCCAGAACCTTTCTCTTTAACTCGTCACTACAGCCACAATTTTCACTCTATGAACATATATTTTTCACTCAGTCTATTGATCTATACTTGTCTTCTTTCCAATGATGTGATCTGGTTAAGCCCTCAGAGCTATACTTAGTATACTTACCATAGTCTGTAGCTGCCTCAAAGTGCAGAGAATTCCAAAATTCCCTTCCTGACTAATGAAAATTGTTTCGCTGCCGTTGGGGTAGAAGTTCAGCTCTTGAACTTAAAACAGATTAACATCTAGCTGTTTTGATACATTCACTACGGTATATGTCATAAAATACAGCAACACAGTAAACTTTAACTAGACCTTAACCTCTTGAAGTTAAATTCAATTGCTTCAGCCACCTGCAGCTGAATTTAGCTAAGTTATATGCTGCAGCAACTGTTAACTAATCTTCTAGCTCTTTCATTTAAACAAATCCTTAGACACTTCATGAAATTTCAGCAGTCGGTGAGCAAATCTAATTCAACTATTTTCAATTTAAAATTTTAAAACTGCTTCAGTTTCTTCTGCAACTATGCAGCTCTGTTTAAAAAACTCCCAATTCTCTTTAGATACATTCATCTACTATATGCTTCAAATGCTTCAGCTGCTTTTAGCTATGTTTGAAATGTTTCTAAAACATTTAGCAATTCTTCAGCATTACATTCAACATGGAACAGTCACTGTGCATTTTCCTATGGAAATGCTTTTTATAGTTTACAATAGCTATTCCATTTCAGATCTCAGCAAGAGTGGTTTCACGAATCCTAGTCTCCTCTGTTTGTTTGTCTGATCTTTTCCCTTGCAGAGTAATAAAATGCTTCAATTACCCATCTTATCATTTTGCCTCTTTCTGTCCCTATCTTTATTAGGTTACTGGAGATTTATAAAACAAATAACCTCTGCCCTTTATTGATACCAAATTGATGTTTTAGGCTGTTAAATGAAAATGTAAGAGGTTTTCTAATATCTACGTTTTTAGTTTTCTCACCTTAGCACCACTTGGTCCTGCAGGTCCAGCAGCTCCAGCATCTCCAGCAGGACCCTTTGAGGACAAGGATGGTAGCAAATTAGATAGAACAAAAAGGTGAAAAATGATACTGCATGTATGAACTATTGGGATCACTCACAGGAGGTCCAGGAAGACCCTGCAGCCCAGTAAAGCCACGATGACCTTTCTGCCCTCTTTCTCCAGCTTCACCAGCCTCTCCCTTGTCTCCACGTGGTCCTTGGGGTCCCTAGAATAAAAGTATGTTATTCAAGAAGTTTTACCACCTTGATTGACAGATACTAAAATTTGATTAAAAAATATTTGCAGTTTGAGATCAGAAGTACATACAGCTATTCCTCTAGCACCAGAAGATCCGGGGGGTCCTGCAGGTCCTTGAGCACCCTAAAGTAAAAGTAAGTTTTGGGTGCTGTCTTGTGTTACAATATTTAGTCTGTGCTTGGGATGTTAAATTACGTACAGCCTCTCCTCTGTCTCCCTGCTTGCCAAGCGGTCCAACAGGACCAGGAGCACCTGGGGGACCAGGAGCTCCAGGGGCACCAGCAGGACCAGTGTTACCACGTTCTCCCTGCAAGAAAGATGATGAAACAGTTTCTATAAAAATGTGACAAACTTACTAACAAACTAAACAGCTGTAAAGGCAGAGAAACTAACTCTACCAACAAATCTAGACATGACCCAAATCTAGACAGGACTCAATGGCACACACTAAAACCAGTCAAATAAATGATACATTTATTTCAGTAACAGGCAAAATAACAAATAAACTAACAACTAACAATAAAGTATCAAAGTAACATGAATCACAAAATCACAGCAAAGCAGGAGAAAAGTTTTAAGGCAGGAATCAGCACAAAAGTATGTGCATGCAGAAACAAAATAACAAGGCAGAACAACTTGCCTTGCAAAATAAAAAACAAAGTTCAAACTGTAGGAATCATGTAATACAAAAAACTAATCGTAACTAACTAAAGTAACAGTATACAGGAAATGTAAAGATTTTTACATTGTTGAATGTAAAAATGTGCCTCTGGGAGGCCGGAGTAACAAACTGCAACAAAAATAGGTGATGTGTCAAAATGTGTATGTGCAACAGAGTTGTAGTCTATGTCTGAATGAAATCTCACCTTGACACCAACAGCTCCATCCCTACCAGGAGGTCCATCTGATCCAGGAGTACCCTGGACGTAAAAGACATTTTTAATATATGACATGTTTTTGATTTGATATAACAGAACAAAGTCATTACTATAGCATCAGTGCAATAGGTGTTTATTGCACTGATGCTATGTGAGTTGTGTTGTTGTTGCTTTACTGTTACTGTTTATCTCTTTAGTTCTGACCTCTCTGCCAGTCTCTCCAGCAGGTCCAGTAAGTCCAGGAGGTCCGACAGGCCCAGGAGGTCCGCGATCACCAGCTGAACCAGAAGCGCCCTGTTTACCAGGCTCACCCTTGAGAGAGAGGCAAATTAGATACATTTAGACATTGTGCCTTAGACCATGCTGCCCCAAAATCAAACATTACTGAAGGAACTTACAGAAGGTCCAGGGAGACCAGGGAAACCCCTTTCTCCACGCTGACCAGGCAAACCAACAATACCACGAGATCCAGCCAGACCCTGAGGACCTGCAGGACCATCAGAACCCTATAGCAGCAGGAAGAAGAATGTAAAGATTTAACAGTACCAGTGTAGGTATAGGAAAAAGTTTATTATTCAGTTTATGAAGAATATTTTAATAGCTAATGTCCTCTCAGAGCAGGACTGAAATGAAAAATGAAACTCACAGGTGGCCCATCCTCTCCCGCTTCTCCTTTCTCTCCTTGTGGACCAGGAGGTCCACGAAGTCCAGGGTCTCCCTGTCTTCCCGTTAGGCCGGCATCACCACGGGCACCCTTTGGTCCATCTTTACCAGCGGGGCCAGCAGGACCAACAGCACCAGGATTACCCTATGATGGGAACAGTGAGGTGTTCAATGAGAGAAGTCACAAATACACCAACACAAATCAAATCAATTTAGCAAAGTGATTTCTTTTCTTAATTTGTGATTGATAAAACTCACATTAGGCCCAGGTGCTCCAACTCTGCCAGCACTACCGGGGAAACCAGTGGCACCCTTTGTGGGGCAACACAGATCAACAAGTGTATTGGTGACAATCATATGAAAAAAACACAGCAAATCCACCATAAGAGCTGCACTTTTCACAATTGATGAATTAGGTGTGTTAGGTGTTCTAACACTCAAGTAAAGTCATTCAATACACAATCAATGACTCACTTGAGGTCCATAATGCTAAAGATATACTGTAGTGTAATATCATAGTTTGGAAGTGCACTGAACAGAGGCTGAAAAAGATATGTTTAACTTACAGGAGCTCCCTGAGCACCACGAGCTCCTTTAGGTCCAGATACACCAGTAGGTCCCTGAAAAAAGAAGCAACAAATAATGAATGTTATAGTGCTCCTTAATGACATTAAAAAACAAAAAATATTGTAAAGATATTCTCATTACCACAGGTCCAGGAGCCCCAGATGGTCCCTGTGGTCCAGGAGCACCAGCCTCTCCTTTCTGTCCTCCCTCACCAACTTCTCCCTTGGCACCAGGCTGTCCATCTGCACCCTGGTTATATTTATTGGAAAAGAAAGAGTAAAAATCACAAATAATCGACATTTTACAAAGCATTACCAGCATATAATTTGAACAAAACATTGATTTCAATTACAGGAGGTCCAGCAAAGCCAGCAGGTCCAGGAGGTCCAACTTCACCACGATCACCCTGCAAAAGGAGAAGGCTGTACTTTAGGGCAAGGTTAGGTTAAAAATTGTTGCTGTGTAGTCCCTGTCTGTCATCACTTTCTGTTCCCAGTGGTAATCCTGATCCGTTTATAAACATCCCCAACATCAGATTCATTGTCATTTGCTTTATACAGTATATTTTACTTAGACAATGAAATCAAATTTTATATTATATTATAAACTATTGCTTACTCACTGGATATATACTGTGATGGATACATATGTGCCTATGATACAAATATGACAAATAGAGGTACTTACAGGAGATCCACGAGCACCAGGAGCACCATTTGGCCCACTAGGTCCAGTCTCTCCCTGTACAAAAAAAACAGTTGAAGATACCAAATCAACAAACCTTGATGATATTGTTTTCCCGTAAAGTATTCCACAGCCTGTTTTTTTCACCCTCTGTTATAATTACCTTAGCACCGTTGGGTCCAGCAGGGCCAGGAGGACCAATCGGACCAGTCAAGCCCTAAAAAATAAGAAAGCAGATAATGAAACAAGTTATAGAAAATACACTGTAGGTGAGATCTAATATAACCCCTTCTGACTAATGATACCATTAATTGATCTTGAACTTACTCTAGCTCCATCCTTTCCAGGTGCTCCTTCAGGTCCCTTCTGTCCATTGTCTCCCTATTGGATGAGGAAAAAGGAAAGAGGAAAAATGCATGTCAATCTTTGTCAAACTGCCTCTATAAGGCTCTTGAAATATAAGAAATATATAAATATAATATAATATAATATACTGCCTCTATAAGGCCCTTGAAATTATCTACCATAAAGTGTAATGTGTTGTGTTGTCTTGTCTAAGTACTAACCAGGCCGTTCAGGGCCAAACGTCTAAAAGAATGGAAGTTACTCACTCTGTCTCCTTTAGGTCCTGGGATTCCACCAGTTCCTCTCTCTCCAGGCATACCCTGTAGGCCGGGGGGCCCCTGAGTTCCAGGTGCACCAGCTGGTCCAATGGCACCCTGAGTCAGAATTTCGAGATGAGTTAGGGCCTAATTTTCTCTCGTCTACTAGTTTTTCTATGAACACATTAAACTATACTGTACTATTAAACTTTATACTCATTGAGAGCTTCTTAATATATTTAAGATTTTGACATTACACAGATTTTAACCTTAGGATGAAAAGTGGGACTATACAACTTTCATGTTTTACAATTGATGTGCATATGTCATATATAGTAACTGACTCAGTAGTCAGTTAGCCTAGTTTAGCATAAAGACTGGAAATATTATAGAAATAAGTAAGTTTTAATTGATTAAAAGATTTTGGACCACTGATGGATGTTTTTCAGAAATTGCATTATAGATCCTATTGACTAAAATTTGTGCACAGAATCTTTAAGAAATGAAACAACTGAAAATCTAGTGGAGTGGCTGTTTTATAGAGAGAGCATTGAGGTAAAACAAGCCATAGTTTGAGCATGAATTCTGCTTGACAGCCCTCTACCCACCTTGGGTCCATCTGTTCCAGGTGTTCCTGGAAGACCGCGAGGTCCCTGAAGACCCTGAGGTCCAGCACCACCCCTTTCACCAGGGAAACCACGTTCACCCTGTCAGAAAAACAGAACCCACTGGATAAGTACTTACATTTGTCATTTTTCATTTATGTGGATTAAAAAAAACTCACTCTAGGTCCAACAGCACCAGGGACTCCACCTTCACCAGGAAGACCCTGCAGACAATAAACAAAAATAATTATTTTTAAACAACCTGGAGAACAGTCTCATTATGCTTCAGGACTAATATTTAACGTCAGTTATTAGATAAGAATCTATGTGCATTTTACAGCTGATAACTCTTAATGCGAAAGTTGGTCTACACTGATAAAAGTAGAGTAACTGCAGGCTGCTACTGCCACCATCCTGAATTTGTTGTTGAATGTTTTTTCTTTTTTTATTCTGTTTTACTTGCCTTAATGCATGTAAACATAATTTCTTAAACACTGGAATGTATTATTACAGAAAGATAATGGAGGTTACTTAGACTTTGTGTACAGAATTACAAGGACTGAATGGGGTTTATCATCAAGGACCATTTACAGATATGGAATGAACAAGCTATATGTAAGAGAAACTCACTTGGTCTCCAGGTTTTCCAGACTCTCCTGGGGCTCCAGTAGGTCCAGGCAGACCCTATTTAGAAACAGTGTTTGATAACTCTCTCTAACTAACACTGTAATGTTCAAAGACATAAAATATTGTTGCTAAATATAGGTTTAACCATATAGTGGCCTGACTGTGTATCAGGTCAATCACAAATCTTATCGGAAAAAGACTCACTTGGAATCCAGGGGGTCCAGGTTGTCCTTGCTCGCCTCTCTCTCCAGCAGGTCCCTAAAGTAAACCCAAAGAGAATGATCAGCTAAGGGAAAAAAAACTAGTGAAAACTCTAAAAGGTGAACATATCAGATTTTTATTTATTTATTTTTGTCAACCATTTTAGAAAATACCGTTATACTAAAATACTCACAGCAGGACCAGGAGGTCCAGCAGGACCAGTCTCACCATCTTTCCCAGGCAGACCCTATTCAGTTGGGAAAACATAGTTTTTTAAGAGATGTGGCAACATACTGTAAGATGTATAAATAAAAAGTTTGCAAGAGGAGAACATTTCTATGGAGAAGATCAACTTACCCTCAGACCAACACGGCCAACAAGACCCTTCTCTCCTGGCTTTCCAGGTTCACCCTATTGAAGAAAAATCACATTTAATAATCTTTAAAAACTCTCTTTAGTAAAAAGTGTCACAATTAATGACAACAAGTGGTATTTGGCTTCTTGAATGAACACTTACATTAGCTCCCTTTGGTCCAGGGAATCCCATAACTCCTGGTTGTCCACGAGCTCCCAGAGGACCGGGTGGGCCGGGGCGACCATCCTCACCCGGGGCTCCCTGTCAAAGACACAAGGTTTTATTTGTATTTGTATCTACATTTTTCATTAACAATTTTCTAACAGTTCTATGCACAGTGTGCGTAAAGATATATGAAACTGTTGCACAATGATAATAGTGCAACAACTTTGTGATAGCAATCATGCCCCACACTTTTTTACTAAACATGGTGAATCAGCATTGTACGTACACCGGGTCCAACTTTCCCTTGAGGACCAGCATCTCCGGGACGACCAGTAAGACCCTAAAAAAGACACACACATTTGCAGAAATTGTCAACATCTTTCAAAATTGAGCAAGTATGTTTGACAGATTCTGCATGGATAATGGGTAAAGATGTTTGACTCACTCTGGCTCCTGGGAGGCCAGGCTCTCCTGTGCGTCCAGGATCTCCAGTAGCACCTTTGGGACCAACAGCACCAGGAACACCTCGATCACCAGGGGCACCCTGGAAGAGATTAAATATGATCCAGGTAGTATTAACCTAATAAACCTAACCTATTTATAATCAAAGGAGCATGTTTTTGCTGCTGCAGCACTAAAATCTGTGTGAACTGCCTCCGTGAACTTCAATCATCTTATACTGATTAGATTAGATTCAAGACCCACCTTGGCACCAGCAAGACCATCCTGACCGGGGAATCCACGGTTACCAGGGGCTCCCTGAAGACAGAATTACATTTTGATTAAATTATTCTTAAAATAGCAACAACTGATTATTTTAAATACTGTACATAATAAATACTTACTCTCTCTCCTGGAGGTCCATTTGGTCCAGCTGCTCCAGGCTCTCCTCTGGCACCTCTCTTTCCTTCTTCACCAGCAGGGCCAGGGGGGCCTTGGGGACCAACTAGGCCCTGAAAAAAAATCAATCAGTGAATTTACCCTGTGGTCTGATTGTAATAGTTTAACACTAATACTGGCATATATCATAAAAAAACACTTACAAGTTCTCCCTTAGGTCCAGCTTCGCCTTTAAATCCAGGAAGACCAGGGTCTCCCTAGACATAATATGAAAAAATAATTACTCATAACCCAGACAAAGAAGAATGCTTCATGGATTTTCTGGCTATTTTTACAGTATGTTACATACAGACTGTCCTTTTGGCCCCAAAGGTCCTGTAGCTCCCTGCGGCCCAGGTGGGCCACGTGGGCCTGGAAATCCAGGTGCACCAGCAATACCAGGAGCACCCTTTATAAAGGAGGGACGCAATCAAATGTGAGAATTAAGTAACATAGTAATCATGAATAGCAGAATATGATTGAATATGAATGATTCTAAAATTCTAAACATAAGAAACAAACTCACAGAAGATCCCTTAGCTCCAGGAATACCATCAGTACCAGGGTTACCCTGAACACACAGTGAAAGAAATGGTAAAAAATTTCATAAACAGATGATAAATAACAAAAACAAAAATGACTATATGTAGGACTACTTATAAATTGCTGTTATGTGAGTAATGAGTAGTATAGCCAATCAAAACTAAATCTATAAGCAGGATGACAAACAAACCGATGCGCCAGCTGGTCCAGGAGATCCAGGCGTACCACCTTCACCACGGGGTCCCTGTGGGCCTTCAGCTCCGCGGGATCCAGTAGGGCCAGCTTCTCCCTGATAGGACCCATTATACTTATTTTTTCTGCATAATATTCATGCTCTGGTTGCCCTGTGTAAGGTGCCATGAGCTCTCATATAAATAATACTATGTACTGTACTTGTGATAAGAAAATGTATTTCCAAAATCCTATGTAAATATCTACACTTATTATTACATTTATTGTAAAAACAATCAAGAGTAGTTCATTTTAAGAGAGAATGTGTGACTGAAAGCATTCGCTAACAAGAAAGAATTTAATTTAAACAAGCTGGTACAAAGGAATATATGATCTGTACAAACCTTGGCTCCTGGGGATCCTGGGAATCCGGGAGCTCCAGCAGGACCAACAGGTCCCTTTAAACAGAACAGAGATTTTCAGGTTAGATTTCAGGTCTCATGAAACTATGACTGTGTGAAAATGACATGAAAAAGAATGGATTTGATGCAAATGTGAAACTTACAGGTGGACCAGCAGGACCAGGCAAGCCATCATTACCACGTGCACCCTAAATAATAAAGACAGGGAAGTCAGCTGTGTGCATAATTACAAACAGGCCATAAAATTATAGCTTTCTATCAGACTCTCAGATGCATAATAAGAAAACTATTGAAACTATTGAAAAATATTTCTACATCTTGCTACTCACTGCAGCTCCAGCAGCTCCAGTGCGTCCCCTTTCACCAGGCAGACCACGTGGGCCCTATTACAGAAAACATAGTTTATCAGATTGTTATGATCAGTCTTGAAAACAGCTCTTTAAAGGTTTTTATTCTTCTCTGTAAACTTACCATGGGTCCTGGGGCACCATTCTCACCGGAGGCACCAGCCTCACCCTGACAGGAACAAAAATGAGAGAAAAATTAGAGAACTGCTTGGAAAATCAATGAAAACATCAGTGATACATGTGGTTACAACCTTGGCTCCAGCAGCACCATCCTCTCCCTTAGCTCCATCTAGACCAGGATGACCCTATAGAGAAAAATGAAAGCACACATCAGGACCAACATGTCTGGTGCAATGATGAAACAGGTTCGGTTCTGTAAAGACTGAACATTTAGTTTTAATTTTCAGTTTAATTTTCCTGTTTTCTCCAATTGAATAGCAAAAGTGAGACTCACTCTGTGTCCTTTGATTCCAGGAAGTCCAGGTGTTCCAGGGAATCCACGAGCTCCCTGAGAAAATGATATCACATTTGTTATATAGATTTGTATAAGGGCATTTTAAAATATAATATTAATATATATAATTATAATTAAATTAGTATATAATTCAAATAATAAATAAATAAATAATAAAACTTCATTTTTTTATTAGCTGTTATTTATATACCTGAGGCCCTGCAGGTCCACGCTCACCAGATTTACCAGGTTTGCCAGCCTCACCCTACAAACAAACAGGAAGACGTATTCATGAAGTAGATCTGTACTGCACCTACATTTGGCTTTTGACTTATCATATTAAGTTGTTTAGAGATGAAAATTGCCCTCTGGTTTTTCACATGCTTGTATAGAGTGACTGTACATTAAATAATAGTAACAAAAGAAACAAAAAAAGTTGTACCATAAGTTGGAAAGTAAATCTTTTACAGGAAATATATTACTCTCTTCATAAAAACTGTAGTTTGACATTTGACTTTGGCCTAGTGTGAGATTTGTGCTTATATTATGTATGTAGTTGAAGCATAAATGCTTACATCACTTCCTGGTTTCCCAGAAGGTCCAGGTGGTCCACGGGGTCCCAGTGCTCCCTGTTATAAAGAAAAGACAAATAAATATGTATCATAGGATAGATGATAGAGCATGGCAATATTGCCTTGATTGTGTCTCCATTATACTGAATGTGTCATAGAAACAGGTAGCAGTGGGTTCTGTTGCTCAAACTCTGTGTGAGACAAACATGATGATGGCGATGATTTGTAATATAGTTATTAATACTTACAGCTGGACCAGGCTCTCCAGTTTCTCCAGGTGGACCTTGGAACCCCTGTGGCCCCTGCATTGACAAAGCAAAGAATTTCTTATTTCTTATTGACCGTACTTTTATCTTGTGCAGCACATGTTTAAATAAAATACATATTGAAATAACAATGCACGGCTGTAAAATATATACGTACAGGAGCTCCACTGGGCCCAGGGGGACCACGAGGACCCATAGGACCCTGCAAGAGAAACACAAAATATTTAGATGAATATATTTATTTAGCTTCTTTTTTGTGTGTGCATCAACACAATATTCAGAGATATTTAAAGAGCTATTAACGAAAGCTATAATTTAATGGCTTAATTGCTGTTAAATTTCATCACTGGTTTTTAGGCTTTAAAAAACTGATTTATAAGGAAACACAATGTTAAAAAAATGTTTATTGCTAACAACCTGTTTCAAATACTAGTCAAATCACTGTTGAAGTTAAACACCAGAGTCACAAGGTGGCAGCACACACAAGTCTTTAGAGATGAAATGCACCATTTTTTTTTCTATTTACATGTATTTTCAATTAAAAACTCCTCTGACCGCAAATACATTCTAATTGTAAGATGTACATGCAATACACATGAACACTTACCATTGGTCCTTGCATCACACCCATCTGAGCACCTCCAGCCTTCTCATCAAAACCTCCAGCCATCTGAGCAGCAAAGCTCTGCAAAAACACAAAATAAATGCAGACTGAGAATCAGTGTTTATCCTGTCAGGTTAAAATTGGACACAGATTTAGTAACCTCATCAGTTTAGGGCTATTAGTGCTAATACTAGGTCATTTGACACAATACCATGGGAGGATTAATAAATGTATGTATACTCACGCCTCCAAGCCCTGGTGGCCCAGGTGGTCCAGGGGGACCAGGGTTTCCAGGGGTGCCAGGCTCACCATCTCTACCCCGAGGCCCAGGATTTCCCTAGGGAAAAAGAGAGAGGGTTATTTTTCCTCAGTCACTTGTCAACAAGATGTCGGGTTATTTGAGGGTAACTGATGTGTCTTTTTTTGCTTATTAATCAATATATATCTTTACACCTGAGTAGTAATTGGTGGCACGTATTCTATGTTAGTCTACAGAAAACACTGATGGTTCAGATTTATGAAAGATTTAAGGATTTTTTTTTGTCTCTGACCTTATCGCCCTTAGCGCCAGCCTCTCCACGTGGTCCCTGTTCACCTGAGGGGCCCTGTAAAACAAATATTAATTTTAAGTAAATGTACAAAATTAATACATAAACTGAGATTACTGACAACAGGGATCATTCATTTTTAGTTTAATCTGGTGAATAGTAAACATAGTGAACTGAAATTGATAGGTATTTTATTTAGATAAAAAAATATTTACCATAGGGCCTGGTGGTCCTCTTGGTCCTACAATCTGTAAATATGTGAGAACAAAACTTATGTCAGCTAGGTCCTGTGGCTGTTGTCATACATGACTCTAAAGGCCACTCAATGTTTTCTTCTGTGACTGTTTCAATGAGTTGAAAGCAACATTCCATCTCTGTAGAAGGTCAGCATCAAGGTACAAGACAATCTGATGGAGATTTTGTATGACAGGACAAGTTTAGCTAAAAACATCACCTCCTTTTAACCTCTGGTTTGGCCCACTTTGTTCAGCTGATGGTGCAGAAGCTCTAAGAGGATTTAATTGGGTTCATTGTGCTCATGGAATGCAGGGTTTTTCCTTATTTGAGAGTTCAACAAAACACTCTTGGGCACTGTAGCTAAGAAATTGTCACTAATGATCACACACTTATTAAAGATAGGTGCTTTGTGAAGGTGATTATTCTGAGCATGAAGGCCTAACCATTGCTGGGTATTAACACATTCACCACATTCAAAATCTCACAAAAAAAGAAATCAAATTATTCAAAATAATGAATAAAGTAAAAGAAACAATATATTGAATATAATTATAATTAATATTGAAGATAAATATTAATGAGTTTAGAAGCATTGTTTATGTGTGTTCAATTTATGTTTATTCATATATCAGTTCTTTCCAGCATTACTTCATACATCATAGTGATTCATACTTACTTCTGCAATGTCTCCTGGTTCACCTTTCTGGCCCTGTTTATTAACAGAAACAAGTGAAAACAGTAAAGTTTTCTCTATTGTTGGATATGCCTGTATTTTTGTATGCAGTGCGCAACAGCCTCACCTTAGCACCGATTGTCTCTGATGATGCAGACACACAATAAAAGACAAAAAACGAGTTAACAATTGTAAACATTGATTAACATTTAACAAAACTGGACTGCTTTGAAATCTAGTCTATCACTCGTAAGAAAATAGACCTAAAGAAAAACTAATGATGTCCAAGTGAGCAAATACCATACACCAAACAACCTAAAAGAGGAGAAACCCATCCAGATTACATTAGCAGAAAGCAGGGTGATTCAAAAGCAAGCATGGATTAGGAATGTTTGCATCAATAGAACAGAATATTTCTCTAAGTAAATCAAACATAAGTTACAGCTAGTGTCACTTTTCCATAGCAGTATACACTGTATTTGATGGCCTGTAAGGCTTAAGTGTCAGAAAAAGGCATTTGTCTTACGTTTCTATTGTAAAATATAATATAATGGAATAATTAGCAAATAAGTTAACCAAATACCTTTTAAACCCTCATTAGGTAAGTAAGACATAAGGAATAAAGTAGTTTTTTTTTCAAAGTCTAGTTTTAGAAGGAGTTAAAGATGATAAACTGTTTTTAACTGTGCGTTAAACACATCTTCAAAGTACTGCTCAGGCAGAATGAAGGCTGACTTTTAGTCAAGAGTTAAAATACCAGACAGCACTTCAGAATTTATCTAGTGTCTCGTGGAAAAGTCCTTTCAACAAAAGAAATTTACTTAAGAGAGGGGGACATCTCTTAGACCTGCATAAATGTCATTAGCACAGTTCAATACTTAAAACCTAGAGATGCAATACACAGTGACTACTACAGCTCATGCAGGCATTTTGGATCTTAAACCAGATCTTCATTCTTAAGATCCAAGTGTTAGACAGGAAGGAGATAGAAGCTAAAAGAGTAATTTATTTATGGGTGTGTGAATAAATAAATTACAACCAATGGGGGCACTGCCATCAACAGGGCAGATGGGACAGCACTCTCCAGATGGGATGATAGGGTTGGCACACTCTTTGATCTCCTCGCAGATTATTTCATCACACAGAACCGCTCCGCTGTCGCACACACAGATACGACATGGCTCTGGCTTCCACACATCCTTATCATTATACTGCTGGCCGTCCTGGATACAGCCGCCTGCCTCCTCTGTAATGGCCAGCAGGGGGTGCATGGCAGTTGGAGAGTAAAGAAATTAAAGTAGATACATACAAATACAGCAATATGGATTTAAGTAATAGTAAAACAAGAAAAGGTGTTGGAGTTTATACAGAATTATGTGTTGGTACAGTAGATGTGAAAAAAGTTAAATAAGGAGAAGTTGTTTGTAAGAAGATGTAAAGAGTTGAAAGGTGGGGCATCATGGAGGGAGGAGTTAGAGAAATGTAAGGTAGGATGAAAAAGATGTAGCAGGAAGAGGGAGAGAGATAAATGTTATGCTGGATTAACTAAATGAAAATGTATATAACAGCCAACAGTTTACAAAAAGTGACCATCAATTAAAAAAAAAAAACAGTCAATATATATAATACATAATAGAAGTAAGATGCATGAAGCCTTGATTCCTTAGTGCTGATGAACAGTTGCTGCTTTGACCCCAAAATACACCAAAATAACCATTGGTGTAGTGCAACTATGGTGGTTTTAAGTAGAACCCAGGCAGGAGGGGAGACTAGAAAATACTTCAAAAAGTAATCCTATATAGAATCTTTAGCAGCATAAGATGCGACGTGAACCTGAGCCACCCTGAACAGTCGCATATACTAGTGTCTATTTAACCTGCAGGCTTGCTCTCCTGCTTCTATGAATGAGTCTCTCTTATGAGGAAACTGTGCCCAATTGACAAGCTGCTGCCTTAAGTAAACAGCGGGTCCTTCTACATTTCTCCATCTGGATCCCATAGCTGTGTGAAGTGCCAGTGCAAACCCATACTGAGCTGCGTGATTTGTTTAATTTATGTAGGGCAAGCCTCACACTTCATATGGTTGTTAGAAGAATATATGCAAAAAGGAACAGACGTTACAATGCTTAATAATTCCTGTTCACAAGGTAATTTATGCTTTTTACTTGAAACCTTGCATATATGGCTAAAAGTGGATAAATGCTGCTTTCAGCATGTCTTTTTAGTTACTATAAATACACTTTTATGTTTATCATGTGTTAACTTCTGCTGTGAACCCTGTCTCACTTCCTTCCTGAAACCCTTTGAGCCTGCTGGTCTGGGGTCAAGCACTGTCTGACCTGTTACTCTTCACACCAAGAAGACCCGAAATTTGTCAAGTGACATTCCTATTAAACTATTAGTGTAAACTATTAAATCAGCTTTTGGTTTCTGCAAAAACTGTTTAAGGAACAACCTTAACCTGTCTAATAAGTGTCCTTCTGGATAATAATAAAACAATCATCCAATCAAGCCATTTTAGGAATCAAGCATCTTCTGAAATCTAACACTGGGACAAGTTGAAGACAAATTGACACTCGTTCACATCTGCCATCCCACAGTGATTCCACCCACAGCCTCATTTATCCTGAAAGTCTGCATTAAACTCATCAACCATCATTACTATCTATCACCTAGCATAGCGGGCTGTGGAAAAAAAGAATTCCATCCTAACAGAGATGTGCTCTTCCTGTATGTTATCTCTAATCATACATCTTGCATTTGATATCTATTCTTTTAAAGACTGAGGCAACCAATTAAGTATTGACATTGGAATACCCAAGAAAAACTGTGCAACTTACGATCGTCTTCATCCTGACATGTGACCACAGATAGTAAAACAACTTGGGATGCTACAAGTAGCAGAACAGTCCTTGAGTCCACAAAGCTGAACATGTTTAAATATTAGACATGCAGGAGCTTGGGTGAGAAGTGAAGAGACGGAGGAGACCAGGCTCTCTCTCTCAAGTGGAATCCAGCGCGGGGCCCCAGCTGGTACTCTGCACCCAGCTTGTCAGGGCAAAACACCGCAGTTTTATGTCCACTGTGCCTTGTATGCATCTTAGTATATTCCAAAATACCAGTCCTTCCCCCAGACCCCCTGTAAGGCTGAAACCTGAACCTCATCTCCCTCCCCTTAATCTAGCAGCATCTACTCTCCCAGGGATTTTTTCCCCAAGTCCTCCTTCCTCCTTTAACCTGCTTGGCCTGGCCTGGCCTGTCCAATAGATGCACCTCACTTTCACATCAAAAAGGAATCTGCAGAGCATGGCTTAAACTCTAAAATGTCAGGTTAATTATCAAATGTCACTAACTGATAGACAAAATAACTAAGATGTAATTTAATTTCAAAATGGCCTTCTCGTAGACAAACATAAAAACAGGGTCCAATTGGTATACGCTGGTGTGCACATGATAAATGTATGTTCATTCTGTTCAACCAGGTTTGTCCAGTTACAAAAACACAAGTGCACAAGAACAACTTTCACCACAATTTAGTATTAGCATAGGCAGATTAAGGACATGCCAGCTACTGTTAAACACTTAAGTTATGGGAACCTAACAATGGGCCAGTGAGCTGTTTGTTTCAGTTGAGGTTCCTGGATTATGGATTAATCTTCAAACCCTAAAGTGTTTGAGCTGACCAATGGACTGTACATGTACACTCAACCTCCGCGAGGAGCTTGTCTGTTCATGTGGAGTCAGACAGTGTTTACTCACCATGCTCACAAAGGTCACATATATGCCAGAAACAGCTATTGTCCAGATGACCCAGAACCAAATTTCACAAATGTGTGTGACCCTCCTCATGTATATCTTCAGCAGACAGGGCCAAGTGACTGAGCTTCAAATGGAGGTGTTGTTGTGAGAGGAGGCACAGCAATCCAAGGGTCACGACCTACTAGAGAGCTCCCCTCTCATTGCAAATAGAGATTTGAAGTGGTCATCTTAGCTATTGTCTACTAAATCTGCCAAGTGTGGTTTTGGTACGCTAGAGTAGAAAACTGATCCCACATCTCCTTAAAGCATGTTACTGAAACCCAGGACTACAAAGTTGGATCATTATAGCTGGTGTTGGCTTTATTAGGTCATTGTAGCCTATTTAATTACAAGTTCAACAGGTCATGTGAAGTTGGTGATGAGTCTATTAACACAAACATTTCAGGAATTTAAACAGCTCAGTGCCCAGCTGAACCAATAACCTGTGTTCTTACTATATAGGGGCCGTACACAGCGAGCACTAACACTGCAGTTTGTGTTCGGTCCAGTCACTGTAGCGGTGTCATGTAAAAAAATGGAAAGAACTGCAGATGAAACATAGCTGCAAGCATTGCTCCAAGTTAGCAAAAAGATGGTGTGAAGTAAAATATCAAAAAATATATAAGAAAGAATAGAAGCAGAAATTAAGTTTTAATGAAACCATTTATTGTATAGCATTTATTAAAAAATGCTACAGATTTCAGCCAGAAGTACTGAGGATGCATAATCACTAAACAGAGGCCTGTGGAGCAATTATTAAACATTCATCTTGCATTTGACTCTTTAAAATGACTTAGCTACAACTAAAGTCTGCATCAAGGAATTCTAGGGGTCTATTTCAGCTCCACACATCCACTTTCTCTGGTGCACTGACTGAATACTGCCTTCTACCGTCTCCCAGTACACACAATAGGCCTCTGTGTGTATGGGCCGCGGAATGCTGCGAGATGGCAAGGCAGTGGGATAGCTGAATGGTGAGGATGGGGGTTGGTGGGTAAGGAAGGGTGTGGAAGCTCTGAGGATGAAGGAAAAGGGGGGAGATGGCCTGAGGTTAGAGAAGAGAAAGAGATGGCAGTGACGGAAGGAGGGTGGTGATAGAGAGAGGAGCCTGAACTTTAACAACATTACCCGTGCACAGAGGCTCCAGGGGTCTACAGGGTGTCGGGGTTTCGGCACAGTGAGCACAGGGGTTGCTGTGGTCCACTGTGTACACACAAATAGCACCTGGCAGAGTAGCAGCACCTACTGTATCTGTGGGCGAAAGGATATGAAAGACAAGCATGGCAGTGTTTCACGTCATGTGGTAATTAATCAAAGGGAATTTATGAGCAAACAGAAAGAAAGCCGAAAACAATTATTCATGTGTTAAAATTACTCAACTCAACAAAAAAATGTTTTGTTGAGTTGAGTAATTTTCTTTTTTCCTTAAACGGCAACAGTTGATCTTTTTGATTCAGAAACAACTCAAACATGAATAGACATTGCTTCACTTACTTTGCTGTGAGCTTAGGGGTCAAAGGTCACACACATTTAACAGTTATTTCTGCCCATATAAAATATTTAGGATAAATATTATATATGCTGAATGAGACCTATTATATTTTGTATGAAGAAATATTTTTCCTATTCGAGAAAGATTTGCATTACAACCCATGACTCATCTCTCCCTGCAGAGACTGGGGCATTGGTAGATGCTTCTTTAATGCCCACTACAATAATATTTTGTGGACTTATAAACCAAAAGTTGAAATTATCTGAGAAAAACACACAAGACTGCAAAAAGTGAAGTCAGCACTCAACTGCATTATACAAAAATATCATCCTGGTGGTTAAGTTATGAAAGCCTATATATTTATTTTCATATTTTAGATTGTTACCCAGTTGGTGAAAGTGGAATTCCTGCCTGATTTACCCAAACATGTGACAGTTTAGCAGCTACTACCCAGGCTGCCTAAAGTGGCCTCTGAGCCATGGTTTTTACGGACCTTCAGATTACCAAACTGGAATCAAAGCGCTAGGCCTGCGTTTCCTTTCCTGTGTGAGGTGGAGGGGGGAAGAGGTTAAGTTTGTGCAGGCTTGGTGAGTGCAGTAAGGGGGGGCTTTCTCACACAAGATGGAGGATGAAGGGACAAAGGTAGCATTCATTGGCCCAGGAATGGAAAACATTTTCTCCTGAAAACAGAGAAGCTGCAACTGGCAGAGGTAGTGCAGAAAGGCCATGGGTGAGCATGAACCCCCTTAGAGAAGTCACACTTCTAGTAATGCAGAGGACACCACTAGAACCTTGTGAGGCCTTATTGTTGTGGTAATGGAGATAATACCATGGTAATATTTAGCATCTGCTTCCAAAGTGATAATGCACAGTATGTAAACATTACAAAGGTAAAATGTTTATCATGTGTGCTGTTAAACCCAATGCAGTCATGGTAGATTGAAAAAGAAAGCCTCAAAATAATTCATAGGATGTGACAAATAATACGTCTTCAAATGTTTCCTGGGACTTTTCTGCATGCTAGATGCAATGTCTCACACTGTCACTAAAGACAGAAAGACAAGCTCAAGACTCAAGAAATGAGTAATTTAACCAAAAAAGTGTGTTTGAACAGCAGGAAACCTGCCGAAAATCCTTGTGGAGAGGAAGGATTCTAGACACATGGGATGTCTTCACTGCAAGAAGCAATAGACAGAGGCCAAACCAAATACAGGCACCTAGAGTGAGCACGCCATCTAGAGGACAAGACAAGACGCAAGCGTAGGAGTGTAGGACACTCACCATGGGATGTCGCCATCTCATGACAGTAGGAATCATTCTGTAGCGATCTCACACTGACACACATGCCTGAAGCCACTCCATGTTCACAATGAATAATAACCTAATAACTGACATACAAGGTTGAAGGTTTATCATGATTACTGCGTAATTATAGTATGTAAACAATAATAATCTGTTTTTGTCCTTGTAGGCATACTCACTTTATATACAGAAAAAAGATCATTTGTTAGATACAAAAGTAATGGTAATTTGTCTGTTTACAAGCATATATACTGGTCTGAGTTCAGCTACCTTGATATTTCCTCATCCTTCCGCTCTTTGAACTGTTTGTGACTGTGTTGTTACTGCATTGACTCTGAACATAATGAAATGTCTTCTTCTTTTGATGTAACACCACAAACTTTCATTTTACAGAAACAAATCTAAAACATTTTGTTAAATCTTACATTGAAACATAGTTTCCTGATTAAAAATGAGACCGCTCACAAAATTTTTAAATGTGCAGTTGCCTTAAAAAGTATAGCTGTTAAGTTAAATCAAATCCTGGCTGTGTGTTAAATAAAGTTTCTTTATTAATCAATGTTTCCCTGTTCTTGACCTCAGTGTAAAGCTGATCACAACCCTAGCTAGGTTGAACCTTTTCTCTATCTTGACTAGTAATCTTACGTCTAATCTAAACAACAGAGACAAACATTATAGAGCGTATAATAGAGGGCAGTACTCTTGACAGAACTTGTTTGATTCGAGCAGATTACATGTTTTTGACCCCACCATCTGAACTAACATACTAGTATGTGTCACAACCCCACCCCCAAGCCACAGCCACTACATGATAAGGTCTGTGAGGCAGCAGCTGCTATTAAAGCTCAGAGGGTGCGAAGGGGCACTGGCCATAAAACCTCTCTAAATCAGCTGCTGGAGGACATTTTGAATTATTAAACATTAAGCACTACTCATCACAATGCATTGCCTGAAACGTCTGAGGACTGCTAACCCGGGAATCTTGCTGCTATTTAAAAATTCAGGAATCTCTGCCAGACTTGGAGCTGACAACATTGTTTTGTCCAGGACACAGCCACCTCTTCCAATCCCCTGCTGGGCTGCAGCATCACCCCACACCCAAAGAGCCTTTGACCACCCGAACAGTCCTGATGTGGACCAAGGACACTCCAAGTAGGTCACAGAAGCCTGTCTGTAAACAAATACAGTAAATCAGCATTCATTAGACAAAATATTAATGGCTGTATATTTTCTAATGCATATAATCATTTAGAGGTAGAGCATTCTTAATATTTAGAAAGATGTTTAATTGTTTGTATATTAAAATATTTTGATATTTTATCAACAATAAACTGGTCACTGGGGTAGTAAATGTTTTAAACTAGAAACAGAAAAGATAATTCAGTTGTGATTTTATTCTACATTAAATGTATGTTTCAAAATTAAATTAAATCCAAAATCTTTTAGCAGCTCATATTTGCTGTGGTTTATAGAAAATCCTCCAACACCTTGTATATAGCCAGGACAAATGTTATACAGTTTATACAGAAAAGCTGTAGTATTCAGAGGGTCAATTAACAATAACTCACAATAAGACCTACAGTATATGCACAACTAATATTACAGAACTACTTGAATGTGTGCTACACCCATTATCTTTCAGGCGTGTGAGTAAAACTGCATAGAAAGATATGTGTAACCTAATCTGCAGTACTGTATAAGTCTTGACCCACATACAGTAATGGCACAGAGGTCAAGTCTTCTCCAAAACACAAATATATTATGTAAAAAAACTAGGTCAACAGTTTGACTACCTAATAAGTATTGTGCTCTGAGTTGACATGACCAGAATGCTGAGCCGTTGCTCTTTACTTTGACTTGATCAATTCAGGCCAGTTGACTTTTAAATAAACAATGTTGTGTTTGTTTTGGCAGAAGTAGGTTGATGTCCACTATGGAAGACCTACTTTTCTACACCATCACTGAAGGCAAAGAGATGATCCCCATGTCACAGTTTATCTCTGTGAGTCAAGCACATTCACAGTTCCCCTGTCATGCAAAGAGTTGTCTTTGACAATGGACCAACAAGTAGACGTAACTACAGCACCAATCCATAAGCTTATTCAACCTAAGTGAAGTTATCGACAAGGGCTTACGCTCGTGTTTCCACCTGGCCACACAGTACCTGATGCTTTGGCTAACTACGGAAACGCTGAAATCTAGCAACATGCATTCAGAGGAAGAGATGTGTGTCAACACAGGTGGCCTGATATTAAGCCATGGATGACTGGGTGTGTTTGTAGAGGTCACTGGGCCAGGACAAAGATGGTCAAAGTGTTCTCTGTAAAGTGACTCTGCACCCAGTGTATCATTTAGTTGGATATATGGTATTAGTGTTTTTGGTTTAAAATAACTTGCAGTTAGTTGGCTAATATTTGAAAACTGATATTTGTAAAACTGAGCCATTGTTGTATGGACAAAACTACACAAATAATTATTTTATTTATATTGTCAGTTGTCTTTAAAATTTTCAGGTAATCTGTTAAATTTCTTGACTGACAGTAATGACTGAATCATATGAATGAGTAATATGAACTGATCCTCAGAGGATAGTAAAAATCCTGCCAGAATTCAAAATCGTTACAGTTCACATTTGAAGGAGTGAATAAGACTGATTGAAAGAATTAATCAACTAATTGAGCAATATATATGTGTTACTTAATGGTTTTGATGAATTATACTGAGTAACTGATCACTTTAGCAGGTGAGATACCAGTTAATGTCAAACAACTTATGACAAAATCTGTTTTATGATGTAGATACAGTTAAATAGAAACAGTCAAATTGTAGGCATGGAAACAAAATCAGCATCCCAACCTTTGTATTTTACCTGCCCTGAAGCTTAAAATCTCTCAGAAACATTCAGCAAAAGCAGAAGAAAGCTTGCAGTCTTAGCATGTTTGCGCAGCTGACTCAAAAGCAGTGTGGTCAGATGGTCTTGCACACAGTCCCTAAAATAGACGCTCTGCTTATATTTGATATCCTGCTGATTTACATAACGCACTGATGTGCTTGACTCTGTGTATTTGATTATGTCATTATGAATCACTGTGTTTCTCGTGTTAATTTACTTAATTTTTCATCCTCTTAAGGCCTTGAGGAAAACAGGTTTGCTGACATCTGACCCTCGACTACGTGACTGCATCCGTCAGATGCGACAATCCACGCAGGACTCTCTTGGTCCAGTCATGATGGATAAGAAGCTCTTCAGACGGTAAAACAATCTTGATTTAATGTTATGTTATGTCATGCACAGTTATAACAAGTAGAGTAGTAAAGCCTTGTTCAATGTATTGAAAGAAAAAAACATGTTGGCAATGTTGAACATTAGCATAGATTAGAATTCTTCATGCTTTTCTATGCTTACGTAAGCACAATCTCTTACGTAAGGAGTCAATCTGTAGTCAGTGATATTTGACTCCAGGGACTGAGAGAGACAGGAACTTTATGACCGACAGCTGCTACTAAGCAAACTCACATGCACTCTCTGAGGCTGCTGGTGAAAGGCCATCTTTCTGGTTAAGCTCCAGACTGTGCCTGTTCCATTAATCCCAGCAGATCTCTGAGCACCGTCAGGTTTCATACTATTGTGGAAACACTGTCACTTCGTGCTCAGGCTTTGGTTGTGAACATTCAAAGGTTACACCAGCCGGTTGCCTTGGCTGAACTAAAATGCCGGTGTCCTTGTTTCTGCACATTGTGTGGTTATCCATTTCTAAAGAACATTGAAGAGTTGCCTTTAAATAAGCTACTAGAAACTGAGAGCTATATTTGGTTCTTTTTAGGAAATGACCCACATAAATAATGCAGTTAGTCTTCACTCTCTTCTCCTGGTGTCCTACAACCTTATGCTAGAAACGCCTTAAATTACAGAGCTGCAGGCCAGCTATTTTAGTTCTAACTAGCTGTGGCAAGGCTTGCTTACATCATATATCTTTAACTATATACAGCACTGGTAATCAATGAAATTTACAGATATTTCATGAAGTCAAGCCGTATTTATTATTAATAAACCAATTTTGGCTTCTGACCTTGTATTAATAAGTGTTTTATATCCCTCCTCATAACATCTGTTGTGTGTCCGCCTTTCAGGTGTGTGGGTAATAACATCATGTTGCTCACCAAGGCTTTCAGAAAAAAATTTATTATCCCTGAATTTGAAGAGTATGCTCAGCAGATTAATAGGATGTACGACAGTGCACAAAGGCAGGAGGCAGGACAGGTAAGTACCATGAGCGAGTCAGCGCTTGCGTGTTTACTGTGCTACGCTCACTACACTAACAGCTTATGTCAACTTTCAGGTAGCTGATTACATACCTCAGCTGGCTAAATTCAGCCATGAACTCTGGGGCGTATCTCTGTGCACAATCGACGGCCAGAGGTATTGCAACACACTGACATTAAGGTCTTTGTCTATTCTAAAATGTCCATTGTACCCATGCTGTCTTGTTTTGTTTTGTGTCCATGCTTCTCTTTCTGTTATGAAGACACTCAGTGGGGGACACCAAGGTTCCCTTCTGTCTGCAGTCGTGTGTGAAGCCCTTGGAATATGCCATCGCTGTGCATGAGCTCAGCAGCGAACACGTTCACCACTTTGTGGGCAAAGAGCCGAGTGGCTTCAAGTTTAACAAACTATCACTTAATGAGCAAGGTAAGGGATTAATATAAATGATGTTAGGTAAGACCTAAAATAATGCAATGGTTACAAAATAAAAAAATACACAGTACTATTTATTGTTCTGGCTTGTCAGTTACTCTGGATATTGACTTGTAATTTTCACTGATTTGGTTGGTGGCAAAAGTAAATACAAATGAAGAAACATCAAGTTGTCATTTTAGCATCTATGAAGTTTCCCAGATTGAGAAATCTTTTCTCATTTCCTAATTAATTTCCTAGGTAATTTCCTTACCGCAACTGCGTGTTTATTTTCTATTGAATTAATTCTGTTAAAGCAAACTCAATCTAACTTTATTGCTCTCGTGGTTAGGGAAAAGTGAGTGATAACATACTCTTGTTTCTTATTCAGACAAACCACACAACCCGATGGTGAATGCTGGAGCTATTGTCATCAGTTCTTTAATTAAGGTAAAAACTGATGAAGAGAGTAAATTATGGCTGAAGGAAGGAAGGTATTTAAAACATACAGTAATGATTTAATGTGTTGTTGATGAGCATGTCACATAGGGAGTGGCATCACATGAATGACATCGCTGAAAATTAAAAGGTTTAAAAGTCAAACTTTATGAAATGTTTTCCAACTTTAATTATGAATCTGCAGCCACTCAGAAAGCTACACGAAAAATACTTATGGACCATGTGTCAGAGTTTTTGAACAAGTCAGTGAAATGTGGCTATTTCAGGCTGTTCTGAAACAGTACCAACAACACGTCAAAGAGGCACTGGTATAAAAACAGTCTGACAGGTGACGTACATTTAGAAAATAATATTATTTGAACATTTAAACCTTTGAATTTCTGGTGAGAGTTTAAATATATTCATATAAAACAATATTATGATCATATTTAATGCCATCACATCTGTAATGATTCATCTATTACTGTACTGCTCAGTTCCATGCCAACATCAGATTGACCAGCTGTCAGATTTATCTGTAATCCTGTAGCATATTGTGGAATGTCGAGGAGCTTCATTTCTGTCATTTCACAGCTGATTTAGAAAATAGTCTGGGCCTCTTGTCATATGTGGGTTACGTTCAACAAGATCAACAGGGAAATGCAAGCAAAGGGGTGTGTGCGCTCCTAGCCAATCACAGTCAGGAAAACAGAAGGTGTGTTAGCTGTGTTTAAATGTGGGCTGCTTGAATATGTGCACATATACTACGCTGTGAAGGCCTATAAATATAAATATATGTATATATATATAAATATATATAAATATATCATATCATATCATTTATGACTCCCTGTTTGGTAACTTTACAGCTTGGTCATGGTGTGAAACTTAACCACGGTCATAAACAACCCTGCTACATGTTCTGGCAGGCACAGGAACATCACGCAGTCATAATACTTTAAAGGCCATAATACCTCAAAGGCCACATATATGAGAGTGACCTGAAAACTATGCTTCAGTGTCACAGTACTCAAATTAGTACTCAAATACATTTGCAGGGGCTGACAAAGTCTAGTAAAACTTTTACTTCAGGATTATGTCAATTCTTCCTCTGTTTTTAC
This sequence comes from Betta splendens, assembly GCF_900634795.4. Lineage (NCBI taxonomy): Eukaryota > Metazoa > Chordata > Actinopteri > Anabantiformes > Osphronemidae > Betta > Betta splendens. Next base: position 16,198,795 of record NC_040887.2, on the reverse strand, counting down.
AGCCTCATTCAAATAAGGCAGAGAGGTTCGACTATGTGAGTAAATGCATCTTAATAAATTAGTTTCTTCTTAATCTGTTGTTGTCTCACCATTGAACTATCTGGACATTTTGATGTTATTGTAGGTGATGGAGTTTTTGAAAAGCATGTCTGGTGCAGAGTATGTGGGATTTAGCAATGCAACGTGAGTACTGTGGTTCAGGATGTTGTCATACTGTCATGCAAAGCATTCTTATACCTCTTCTTTTCTTGCAGTTTCCAGTCAGAGAGGGAGACTGGTGACAGGAATTATGCAATCGGATATTACCTCAAAGAGAAAAAGGTGATCTTACACACTGCTCAGGTTCTCAGAAAGGTCAGAATTACTTCAATGTGACTGACTGGAGTCTGTTGTCCTTTGTAGTGTTTTCCTGACAATGCAGATATGACTGCAGCCCTTGATTTCTATTTTCAGGTGAGAATTTTGACTTTAAGCAGTGTCATACTTTATTAAAGCATTGTTCAGAGAAAGCTCTCTCACAACATAATTTTCATCAGTCTTAAAATTAATGCAAACATCCTTATATTTTAATAGCTTAATGTGTAGACAATAATGTTATTGATATAAAATGTTTTTCAGTGTTTTTTGTTTGAATATTTATTAAGTAAACCTTATTGTTTGACTCTAGGTTACAGTAAGTGTCATCATCAGCACTGAGGCAATGAGCTTCACAACATGTGTTTTAAACCTTTAAATGCTTCTGTACTTTTTTTGTCATTTCACCAGCTCTGCTCTATTGAGGTTACCTGTGAGTCAGGGAGCGTGATGGCTGCCACGCTAGCCAATGGTGGTATTTGTCCAATCACAGGTGAGCGTGTGCTGAGCGCAGAAGCCGTTCGCAACACCCTGAGTCTCATGCATTCTTGTGGCATGTACGACTTCTCGGGACAGTTTGCTTTCCATGTGAGTAACTGGAAATTAGTTTAAAAAGATTATTGGCCTTAGAAGTCTGAGTGATGAACTGTCATAACATTTTAAAGCTAAGGTACACTGCCGTTTTCAGATCAGAACTCTTACTGTCTTGTGTAGGTGGGCTTGCCTGCCAAATCTGGCGTTTCAGGTGCGGTTCTGCTGGTGGTCCCCAACGTCATGGGTATGATGTGTTGGTCCCCGCCCTTAGATCGGCTTGGAAACAGTGTTCGTGGCATTCACTTTTGTCAGGTAATCAGTTTTCATCCTGGTTTGACATTATCTAGTTGTCTGCATCTTCAGGCATTAAATATCCAACATTTGATTCACCAGGAACTGGTGTCCTACTACAACTTCCACAATTACGACAACCTGAGGCATTTCACAAAGAAACACGACCCAAGGAGAAGATCAGATGAAGATTCAGTAAGTTGAGTCAGACGGGCAATGCAGAAGCTTTGTTAGTAAGACCTTTAGGATGCAGTTTGTAATCTAAAGGTGGCCTTTTATTGCTTTCCATTAGAACAAGTCGATGGTGAACCTGATGTTTGCAGCTTACAGTGGTGACATCTCTTCTCTGAGGAGGTAAATGAATTTGGACCAGCTGGACAGTTTGAAGAATAAGTCATTTGCTTGCCGAGAGTTACATGAGAACACTGACACAATTCCCACTGTTAAATGTTGTAAGATTAAGCCTGCCTTACTGTTGTATTTATAAAAATACTCAGCTCAGCTTAATTTTTAATTGTCTGGTTTAACCTTTCCATGCACGTTCCCTTCTCTGCTCCTGTTTTTCTCTCCAGGTTTGCCCTTTCAGCTGTGAACATGGAGCAGAGAGACTATGACTCCCGCACAGTGCTCCATATCGCTGCTGCTGAAGGTGACCCCTCATTATAAGTTCATTCATTCTGCAGCATATCCAGCTTTGATATTTATACAAAAAAACAATTACATTAGAGAATGGTGGACTGGTTTGACAACCTGGATAAAACATAACTGGCTCTTGTTTTAATGCAGGATTTCTTGTTTTGTGTCTTTCTCTCAGGTCATGTGGAGGCTGTAATCTTCCTGACTGAAATATGTAAAGTGAACCCACACGTAAAAGATAGGTAGGGTTTCCTAAATATAAATGCATCAATTTTTACATTAGGAAAGTATAGGCAATGTTTTGACATCAATATTATCACTTCTCATATTTCACTGTGTTATCTGTCAGATGGGGAAATACACCTCTGGATGATGCCATGCAGTTCAGTCATGATGTTGTTGTATCGCTCCTGCAAGAGTACCAGCATGTATACAACAGCAGCAACTCGCCCAATGACACAGACGAGGCGAGCAGAACACTAGACACGCTGAAGAGCATACAGTAATTTAACTGCAAGGGATCATATTAATTTATGTATGAGAAGACTAAAAGAACACAGGGTCCTTAAAAGTACATGTATAAGCTTAATTATTATTATAACAATAAAAATAGTCGTTCCTGAATGTTGGTTGAGTACAGGACTATACTCTGTTCATTGCATTTCTAGAAACTAAAAAAGCCCATTTACTTAGGCAGTATGTAATTATGCCATGAGGGAGCATGATTTTACCTTTTAAATGTTTTTCAGTGAGGCTTACTCGTCTTGCAGCTTCCTTTGTTGTGATGTTATTTTAGTGACTAAAAAGCAGTTGAGCAGGGAAAGATGAGCCAGGCAAAGATTTTGACAATATTAGCCTTCGGTTAGTTTCACATAGTAGCATTGTTGACATTTATGTGGTTAGTGTTTCACATTGCTAACACGTAAATAGTATTTTTTGCTTATTTATTTTTTTTTCTGATATTGAAGTATTTCTTTATCGCTATATACAAGTGTCAAAACATCCTCAAAGCTGCTTTTCACACTGGACAGTTTATGATGGGGCTTTCTCTCCTCTTGGGAGGAATCACTCCTAATAGTCTGCATTAGTCTGAGCTCTTTTTGTTGGTTGCTTGTACAGAAACATCTTCAAGTCTCAGCCATTGGGACCAATGCACATTTAGATTATAGCACAATATGCATAAACTGCAGTTTATGTACTAATTCCCTTCAGGGACTGATGTTTATCTTATTTTGTTTGGTGATAAAGATGGGAGAATCTATATTAGATTTAACAGTGAATAATTCCTCTGCATGACTATGAATGTAATTGTCATTTTGCTGTAAATAAAAGATTGTGAAAAAAGTTGTTTTTATTGACGTACAATATGTAGATAAGAAAATCTCTTCGTCTTGGGTTAAGCTTTGCCAGAGTGTAAAACAATCTGGTATAGAGTTCCTCTCAAAAAACAATCATTCTTCCTTTTCACATCTATTAGACTGAGAGGTAATGCATGAGGTACACACAAAAACAGCTTATGTGACGTAACTGCCTGAGCCTGGAGGACATAAACAGAGTTTGAGCTTGCATTGTTAAGAGCTGTGATTAGGAAATGGACCACAGAACAGAGATATTGCTTTCTTTCCCATAGTTATTACAACAACTGTGATGTATTTTAGTCCGGCGTATTTCCCATGAATGTGGATGCCATGGCTCCTCAGATGGGTTCCCAAGAGAAATCATCAAATGCTCACGCAGGCGCTGCATAGAAAACAACCTAAATATCTGCCTATACAGTAGCTCTAGTGATCTAGTCTGAGCTATGAATGGTTTAACACTGAAGCTGCACTTTTTTTTATGAACACACCTGATATAGGCTTAGGTCATTGACTGTATTTTATGGACTATATATACAGTAATAACCAGTGTCTCATTATTAAAGTAATCTGGGCTGTCAATGATGTATTTGGATGCATCAGTGTGTCAAAACAAAACAAAACAAAACAAAACAAAAAAACTGGTAATAAGGCTTCTAGCATCCTATTTCTTCATAAATAGTTTAAATGTTTAGGACATTGTGGAAACACTAAAATGGTGCATGTGCATCCTTGCATTTTGTTTTTAAAAAGAAAACCCATATATGACACAATTGAAGGGAAAAAACTGAAGGGGTTTTAGGGTTTTAGAAATTGTTGCCATGGTAATAAACACAGCCCACAGCCTTTCGCCATCACAGTTGTTACTGTCTCAGTTCAAGCCTTTAGGTTCCTCCAGGCCAGAGTGTGTGAGCAGCTCCCCGTCCCACAGTCCAAACGCAGGACAGAGAGAAGCTTTGAACTCGGCCCTAATGGTGTGAATGAGCCTGGGCTGCTCGACATCCACCAGCCCCAGCAAGCCTGCTTCATAGTCAAGAAGGATGCCTATGCGCTCCGGCTTGCCCACTAGTGTCACAGGGACAATCTTGTTGCTGGTCATAGTAAACCACTTGCGCTGAGCGTAGCCAAAAACCCAGGAGGAGTTGTTGGTGCCCACACAGTCGTCTCGGGACATCAAAGCCTCGGCCACACCCACACGGAATTCCTGAGACTTTTTGACAGTCACCTCCCAATAGTGGCGTCCACTGCTTATTTTCTCGTCGCCAAACACCACAGCCCAATCTTTAAAGCGCTCAGGGTTGTCTTCCACGTGACTGGGGTCTAGGCCCAGCATGCGGTAGATAATTCCAGTATCTTTCTTGAAGAGGTCCAGACTGCTGTGTGCCGTTCGTTCATCAAGCTTAAATCGCAGATCTAGAGAAAATAAAAAATATGGTGACTTTCAATTTAGTGTTTTATTTAATCCCACTTACCTCAAAGGTTGTTTTTATTGTACTTATTATTCTAATCTGTGCCTTTACTTAAGTGACCAGTCAAATGTTATGTAGTAAAAAAAGTCTTGTTTTGTTCATTTATGAATAATTGATTGCAAAAACTTTATAAATCTGTAACATACATAAATGATCATAAAAGTCTCTCAAAATATGAAGTAAAGGACAGGCTAGTGTTCAACAAATTTCAGTCAGAAAAATGTAACATTCATACTCTGGTGATGTTTGCTAATGCATCACAGGAAAACAGTGACAGTAAACTCTGAACTTTGCTTTTTTGTTAAATATTAATTTGTTGACTTTGAGCCTTAGTTGTTTGAACTAAACCATTAAACTTCCTCATCAGCATTTAAACGGGGTCCAAGGAGAAGAAAAGGGTGCTTCGTATTATTTTTACTTATCGACAGTGAAGACATTTTGTTTAGGACAGGTTCACTGCTCCGTAATGCTACAGTTTCAGTTTAGTTATGAACCATGAGTAAATATAGATTTTAGTGTTATTAATTTAAATATATAAAACCTAAAAATGTATCAATCATGCAGCATGAGTGTCGCTATTAATAATCAAAATGTTCTGAGAGTGTTGTGTGTTGGGTGAATGTGAATGCAGTGTAAAGGACTTTAATTACCACTACATAGAAAAGTGCTACACAAGTGCAGAACCATTTACCATGTTGCAGACTTTTGTACTGGCTAAATGAGCCTTGTGTGGTGCAACACCTCCACCTGGACTCCAGCTTCTGAAAGGCAGCCGGGTCCTTGACATTTAATTACAAATCACAGTCGACTTTCTTTAAACTTAGCCATTACTTAAATTCTGGGTTATTTCTTGTGTAAATAAATAAGCACTATATTTTAATTGTTGCACTAAATTCAGTTGAGTGGCTTTTATTGCTAGTTACACTGAATTTCACATTTGTATGTGTAAGGTAATTTAGATGCTAAACTTTTTTCCAGTGTGAAGTCACAGGCAGTTTACAACACAGTCTTACAGTTGCACCATTAACTACACAGGTGTTTTGGGCTAAAACAATTTAATTTATAGAAGCAGAAATCGCACATCGTGATTCATATTTCAGATTGATTTCGACCAAATGTTTAACGTGACAATGACTACGCCCTTGTCAGGAAAAAAGGGCAGGAGTTCTCTAGGCTCTAGGCCAGACGAAGCATGTGGACTCAAGGTGTTGTAGCCCTCCCCCATTCACTCACCCACGCACCGGACAACAACGGCTCTCTGCAGGTGAGTCGGGCTTAGAGCCCTCAGGTGTAGCTTATTTATTTTGTTGTGAGTAAACTGCTGTTGCAGCACTGTTACCCGGCGATACATTATAGGAGGCTTATCATGGTGCAGCACTACATTCATTTGTGTCTCATGTTGACCTCGGGACTGCGAAGGAAAACAGCTCCGCTTTGTTTAAGGTTCAAGGATCCTTCACTCACCGTTCCTCGGTGAAGTAGATATGTAGCGTCTCTCTGTGGGCATGTTCGCAGTTTGTCTGTGCCTGGATGCCGGGGAGGTGAAAATCCGCCCAGTCAAGCAAAACAAACGGGATACAGTAGCGGGTAGCGCCATGTTCCTCCTGTTTTCTTCTTTCTTTCTTTTTTTGCTTCCCACGTGTCTCAGCTCCTTCATCCTATCTAAATGCAGCAGCACCGCGCTCTGCTGCCCCCTTCAGGCCTGGAAGGAAACTGTCACTTCAGCACCACGGACAGCAGTCAGTCTGTCAAACCATCAGAGAGTTACACTAGATTTCTTTGAGGCAGACGTCAACTAAAACTCCACATTTTCAAAACAGTTAACACACATAGGCCTAAACAGCAGCTCAGTTGTCACAATGACATATTTTGCTTGCAAAAGGCTCTAACCAAATTTGAAATATGCAACAAACACTAATTTTGCTTTCAAATAACACAACTTGCAGTATATAAGTATATAAACACATCCAATCAGTCATTACATAATGGACAACAAAATACCAATCTCAGTGTGCCTGTTGCTATTTGGTGTCTTTGTATAGGTAGGCTGTGCCAGATATGTTTTTTATTCAATCCAGATGAAGAAATGCTTCAATTGAGTTTTTATTGAATCTTTGACATATATTGATTCATATCGATGTCACAGGAAGTAATAAGATCAGGTTAATCTCCGAATCATTATCATCATACCAATAATGTCACTGTTCATTCATTTCTGTGTCTTCACTACAGGATTGTTTACTTTTGTTGTTGTTGCCTTATTGTGACTGTATTTAAACAATTCACTCCAGTTCTTTTCATAAAAAAGATCTAGATTTAAAATTCTATTTTTACAATGCAGCATATTTCATCATACAATGCAAGTACTCCACGGTATACTTGTACATGTGAATATTTTTAGTTGCAGTCCCAATAAAAAATGAGTTTTAAATAGTGGTCCGTATTGCTTTTCATTGTGCCTGTGACAACTTCTTTCACTTTTAGCCCTAGTAAAAACTTGCTTTAGCCTGACAGTGTGATGAGTTTGAATTAGTACTAGATTATGTAACTAAATAAAGTGATCTGGTGGTTCAGTGGTTCAAGCATTGGTCTGTGGGAGGTTGCCTGTTTGAACCCAGTCGATCCCACCAAGTGTGGCTGCTTACTGCTACTCCTTGTGTGTCTATGTGTTAAATGCAGAGAAAACTATTTCCCCAAGGCGATCAATAAAGTCTGACTTCTCTTATTATAATGTTATAAATAAATGACAAAGACAAAGTCATTTTGCCTTTTGTTAGGGCCAAACAGTTGTCACTCAGTCCCTATCTATTCACTTAAATTAATTACTTAAAGAATCCTATTTTATAGAGTTCAGTTCACAAATCACAAAGCTTATCCTGTATCAGGATCTGCAGCTTGATCTTGTCAGGATCCAGACCATCAAAGCTGGTGAATCGGGTCTATAAGGACTTGCGGGACTGAGAGAACAAATATTAAAGTGTCTTTAATCCAACTTTTAAAACATTGACTGGACAAAGCAAAACACTCCTATAAAGCAGGAAACATAACCAGGATGACATAAATAAAACTCAATTTAAATAAAATAAATAAATAGCTATGGCATGGCGCTGGGGCATGATAGAGATGGCTAACCCTGGTTGTATATAGATTGCACATCTTAAATGGTTTCTACTGTGTGACTAACATGGATGGGAGCAGAGGGGAAGGAAACAGGGTCAGAAATAGCAGAACACACATTGCATGACATATAAGGATTCTACTGCATGGCTAACACACAGTGTACACACAAACAGAAAAGACATGTAAAAAAGACATTCAAACCTAACCACGGGTATTGACAAACGGTCTCAGCAAAACTAGTCACCACTGCAACAGAAAGCACAAAACCTGGAATGGTGAACAGGAAACAGACTTTACAGAGGTCCTCTTAGTAATCAGCATGACAAAAGCAGATTGGAGACAGGCAGCAAGCTCGAACTAGTCCAGAGTGAACAAGGGCTCAGCACAGACTGATGGGCTGGGTGTACAGGTGTAACGTGTTGTCCTGAATGCTGAGTGTCCACTAAGGGAAAGAGAGGGAGCGGGTGTGGTGGGCGTGACATTACGAGAGAGAGAGAGCGAGAGAGAGAGAGAGAGAGAGAGAGAGCGGCTGGCAGGTCAAGTCCAGGGATCATTACAGATCTTGGGCTAGACTCCAACATGTATGCACAAATCAGCATGTTTGACGCTTTTATTGAGCTCATGTAATTAGTAATTATTAATTTTGTTGAAGTACAGAATGAAACTTACTTTACTTTCCTACTTCGAAGAGGTCTGCTTTACTTTTTCATTGTTTTCCCCTTTTTCGTTTCCTCTCTGTGTTTTTTTGACGTTATTTCCAGCTGTCTCACTAAATAGCCTCTGTGGTCGTCAATCCTGGGTGATGCTTTCCAGAGGCACTGTAGCATCTGATGTCACCGCAATATAAAAAGGTACTGCGCGACCACGCTGTACTACAGCTTAGGTCCCTAAATGAGCCTCTCCCGCACCCTCTCTCTGATCGGGTTGTGGTTGAGTGAAACTACAATAACTCACAACAGCAGCGCGCCACTCGTCTCTTGGCTTCTCTCCTTCGCTGCTGCTCCACGTACACAAACGCGAGCAGAAGAAACATCACGACTCACATCTGACCGAAATAACAGACCTGACTTCCAAACATGCTATCGGATTCCACAGTCTGCGGATAGAAAGCGACGTAGGTGCGGCGGAGCTACAGGGGAACTCTTTAACAAACGAGGCGAAGTGTCAGAAGGATGTTTCTCTGCCCGGGTTCCCTACTGTCGTTGACGTGCAGGAATGATTCGTGCTTCACTGGACTTTAAACTGATCAGCGAATTCAAAGGCGGATGAAATACCGTCAGCCCGTCTGTTTTGCCTTGGCTTTGCTTTGCTGCAACACAGTGAGAAAGCGGCAGTGGTTGGTGTAATGCAGTGGCGATGGACCGTCTTGACATCTGGGTTCGACACGCTTTCGTCTCACGCGGCTCTCGCAGGTCTGCTTCTCTTAAACGCGCCACTTCTGCCTACAATTTCTGCCTGTGTGACTTTTTAAAAGAGCGACGGATGCTCACAACGCATTTCTACCTGTGAGCGTGGGAGATGGCGACCGAGCCGCCTCGTCAAACAGTGGGGTATCAGCGCCTTTGCACCTCTTCGCATGGATAATGACAGTTTGCGCCACAGGTGAAATAATAGGTGTATCCGTTAGGAGATAGCCAGTTTTACGACTCTGGCGACAGATCAAGTTTCACAGCACAGTGATAATGGATCTCAAGGTAGAGACCGAAGACATGGACTCGAACCACCCTCCGCCCCTAGAAGTTTTTGCGCAAAGCTCGACCCTGCACGGAATCTCCCACATCTTCACGTACGAGCGAATCTGCATCAAGCGCTGCCTGTGGCTTGTGTTTTTCTTGGGCTCCTTGACGTTCCTGCTGTACGTGTGCGTGGACCGGATCCACTTCTACCTCGAGTACCCGCACGTCACCAAACTGGACGAGATCGCGACCCCAATCATGACGTTCCCCGCGATCACTTTTTGCAACCTGAACGCATTTAGGTTCAGCCGCGTGACGCGCAATGACCTGTATCACGCGGGGGAGCTGCTGGCCCTGCTCAATCAGAGGTAACCAGACGACAACGTAATCAATACACATGGATGCTATTGTTCATTTTTAATTTAATTATTTAACTATTCGATCATTTCTGATAAAAAAAACAAACATCATGCCCTCTTTTAATTTAGTGATGCAGTGTAATGTATTCTAGTAGTTCAATTACAAGGAAATACAGGAAGCGTCCAAGTAACTCTGCAGATAAAACATTATAAAACATTACACTTACACATTAAAAAGTTGCAGAATACAGTCTTTTGCATTTTTTAGTTTAAGATAAGTCTTCCAATGCATGACTGGAATAGTAATAAGCCTATTTTCCAGTGCAACCTTGTTCTTTGACTTAAGTAAAGGACCTGTTAATTGCATCTAATCATCTATTGAACCCTTGTCGAGTGATTGCATGCTTGGAGAGCAGTTTTCTTAAGCTTAAATGAACGGAGGACTTGTCATCAGAAACCTCCAGCTGTCTTGTGGGTACAGCTGGAGGCACTGGATACTGCATAGAGGCAACACTGTGTGCTTCATGCACAAGAGGAAACGATATGGAGAGTCTGCTTCTTCTGATTAAGTGAAAGGGCAGATGCTCTGAGTATTTTGTTAGTGATACATTCAAATCTTCATGTCTCTAAAACTTCAGCAGAGCTGCAACATAATAATCTGTAATAGATTTGTTTCTTTGGATAGTTTCTGATGAACTAAATGAAACTATCACCAAGACTTTATCATTTACCAATGTGCTGAACAGTGGTGCAGCACAGGGGAGTGTGGAGTACTGTTTGGCAGCTGACGGTTCAAACACATAAAAGCCAAAGCTCAGAACTTAGATGATAGGAATCTTTGACATGCTGTCCGTCAAAAAGATTGAGGACAGGACTCAGCAATGCTAAAGGCCTGTCTTCACTTTTATGTGGGCATGCAGCAAAGATCTATCATTAATCTTTAATTAATGAAAATCCCAGTCTGAACGCTAAAATTACAATTTTCTTTATGCAATGGTGATGTGATTGAATCATAATAATAAACACTGAATGAAAATGTCCCAATTTCAAAATTTCAGGCAGCAGTTCAAGACATTTCAAAGTTGGTCACCAAATGGATTCTAAATTTCCTGCACCGTGTACTCATCTCAACTCATACACTCTTAAGTAGGCTTAGTGCTTATTATCCAGGCTCCCTTGGTAAGGTACAGTAGAGATGCGATGCAACAGCACACTTAGCTGTTATACCCCAGGCCAGAAATGAAAGTGCTCATGGTATGAAATCAATTTAAGGCTGTTCACTTCCTGATGTTTAGAGTCACTGGTCTGGGAAATTTTTTGGGCATACGTGTCAGTGCTCACTGATCTTAGAAGCTTGTGCATGTGGGATTTTATCTCATAAGTGACTTTTTGGCAGGTTTGCCTGTGACACAAACACAAATGCCTCCCCTCCATTAATTTTTATTTCAATTAAATAAAAACACACCCCATTTTTGACACACAAACAAATTCATGGGCAAATTCTTAAATCTGAATGACTCTAGTTTTTAGATTTTAATTTGATTTAATACTGGTTAGTATAGTATTATAGTGACAGCACCATAGTAATGTAATGACCAACTGTGCTGTGGTATCTACTATACAGTTTATAGAAAATACATTACCATGTCATTTCAAATAAAGCATAACTGGCAAATTTTATTTCTATTTGTCTAATGCATAAAAAACTCTGGGTGCAATAATGGTATGTCATACAAAGGATCAACAAGAACAACAGTGGCTACAGTCATAGGAAAAGGTTTAAAAAGATCCTTGATTCGAATCAGTGTTCAGTAAAAATCCCAGACAATTTGCTCTTTGGTAAGTCCATTAAAATGGTGACATTTTTAATAATAGCACAGTGGGAGATCACAGTAAGGGGAGAGAGCATGCACATTTGCTGCTTTTCAGTTCTCTTGAAATGAGGCAGCGTTGTCAGAGTTTTGTGAGCTCCATTAAATGAAAGGAAAGTTCCCAGTGCCACCGATAGAGAGATGCAGGTTGGCCGACTCCCCATTTACAGGCTTTTATTCTGTTCAGAAAAAAGTAGCGGGAGATACAGACAAAATTGATACCAGGCTATCAAAAAATCTGTTTGTGCGTACACAAGATATTAAAATGCGGGAATATCACTGAGAAGATGTGGTTAGTGAAACATGCCTCAATGCTACATCAGGCATTATAGCCCAAGTTGTACTGATGCATATACTTACATACAATTGAAATGGTGCTGATCCTAACCCATCCTAATCCTTTGTTTGCTACAGAGTCTACAGGGGCAAATACTCATTAAACAGAACAAGAAACAAAACCAGATGAACTAATAGAACTAACAAAACTAAACAGAAGCTGCAGTAAAGCATGTCATGAACAAACAAGACTAAACAGGATATATGAACAAGAGTTACGGCAGGCTAGACATGGCTTGGCTAACCAATGTGGCACCAATGCATGGCTTAAATGCAGAGCAACGAGGGAGAGGGAGAGGCAGAGTGGGCGTGGCTCAAAGGCAACGCCCAAAGGTGTGGTCTGGTGAGGGAGCAGGTGTGGTCTCGAACCAGAGAAACCAGGTTTAATCTAAACTATCACTTCAGAGTCAGAGCAATGTCAAGGTTCACTGATAAACTGTCCTGAAGTGTACAAAATAGTTTAGAAGCTAAAACCTTGTGTTTTATTGACCTCACTTGTTCTTTTTGTACAGATATGAGATCAGGGACATTCACCTTGTGGAGGAGAGTGTTCTGGAGACGCTGAAGGTCAAAGCCGACTTCCACAATTTTAAGCCGCGACCCTTCAACATGTGGGAATTTTATGACCGCACGGGTCACGACATCCACGACATGCTGCTCTCCTGTCATTTCCATGGCACAGAATGCAGAGCAGAGGACTTCAAGGTGGTGAGTTAGAACCAAACAAGACGTGCCCATGATTAAATATTTTTCTTTATATTTGATTAAGTAGCAAGAACTTTGTACAATAGATGGGACTGACAAGCACAACAACTTCCTACCAAACATGAATAAAAGAAATCATTAGTCCATCTGTGCCCTAATGCAAAAACATTTTATTAGTATTAATCAACTAACAACTAATGCTCAGCGAAAGCAACAAAAGGTTGAGGTTGGTTGTTATTGTTATTCTCTCGGGCTCAGGACTGAGGTTAAGGTTTTTTCTTTTTCATCACCAAGAGAACATAAATTGTACGCAGTATGAACATATGATTTTTTTGTTAGACATTTAGTAAAACAAACTCAAATTCCCTTACTAGGAAAAAAAATAAATAACAATCAAACCTAAACATGTGACAGACAAGGCACAAAAAGAGTGGAGTGATTGTCATGTTATGTCATTGTGAAGTCACAATTCCAATAAAACTATCTTTAATAGTCAGACATCAGTGCCGTGCGAACGGCTCTTCTCCAAAGCTGTTTAAAACAGACCAAAGTCATGTTCTGTGGAAACAATTTTGAAATAAAAGTTTGAAATAAAAGTCTTTGATGTAACAAAATGACAAACATGTTGTCTCAATTTAGTAAAAAATTAAGTTGCAGAAGCACCAAATACATCTGACTATCAAAGACATTTGCCACATCAGGCTACTGATATATTATTATCCACAGAGAAACACTATTACACACCTTTGATTAAATAACTTTTATTTCAGAATAAAATATTAGTGAGGGTTTGATGGTCAGTTTGCTCTGATTCAGTTCTCACACACAACTAGCAGATGACGATGGTTTGTCTGTGACAAATGGTTTCAAGCAATATGTCGATTTCAGCCCAACTGCGTCAAAGTTGCTTGGTGCTTCACAAGGCTTCAATTTCAGCATCACTAAAGAAGGGGAGCCTTAAATACACATACAACGGTGACAGGTGTGAGTAATGATAATGATTATCGGACAGAAACAGGAACAGGAAATCATGTCATAATAACAGACATCAGACAATACGAACATGACAGCGCCACCGGAGGACGGAGGGACAAACTCTGACATCTACTCCAAAACACAGTGCTCAGTATTCATTACACGCAATGGCAGTGAGGTCCTCCAAAATTATACCCTGAGAAATGTGGAATAAATCAGCTGCTGATGCATCCAGACGTGGTTGCCAATAGTTACTGGCATCAGATGTGGTCTTTACTTTAGAGCAGATCATTGATCATTGTGCTCAGCAGTCTCACTAAACAAAGTGGAGACAGCTTTATGGAATTTTTTTATCAGCAAAATTCCTGTTAATTCCAAGGGGACATCTGCATTGGTGTGGAAGAAGCTGAATTAACATCCATGACAGAACAACAAAGACTGGATTATGAAGACCGTGAACCAGTTAGTTACTGTAGTATTCCTTTGTTTTTAAGTAGGTTAAGTAGGTACAGATTTTGGCTCCCACAAGTTAAGCACTGCAGCAACATTTTGTTTAACTCAGAGTAACATCACAGAGTATCAGGGAGTGGTGAACACCAGCACCAGAAGGAGCTGGTGATAGACTTAAGGAAATCTGGGAGTGCTGTGACCCCTTTCACTAATAAAAAGGGAGAGTTGGAGGTGGTGACTAAGTACAAATAACTGGGAGTTTATTTGGACAGTAAACTGGACTGGAAAAAGAACTCCTCAGCTGTGAACAAGATGGCTCAGAGCAGGATGTACTTCCTGAGGAGGCTCAGGTCCTTTAACATCTGCAGCTCCATGCTGAGGATGTTCTATGAGTCTGTGGTGGCCAGTGTTTTACGCTGTGGTCTGCTGGGGCAGCAGCATGAATGTAACAGACAGACTGGATCCGTATTAGGTGCTCCACAGAACGACACCGAAATCCTTCCTGTCAAAGTGAAAACTATAATGCTGATCCATCTGACTAAAGCAGGGCTGTCCAAACTGTTTTCACCAAGGGCCATATGTGGTAAAATAGGAGGGCCACTCACTTGAGGTGACGTATGTATTGCCTCACTTGGTTTATTTACTTAAGCTAAATCAATCAGCCTACAACACATCAACTATTTTTTTCCATTCCATTCTCAAAACTGCTGCCTCTTCTTGACAGACCTGGAGGGGAAAACAGAGTTAACAGATCAACTAGGATCAACTACAAGGAGCAAGGGCATAAATGAATAAAACCAGGCACAAATGTAAAGGTTCAGGTGACTGAAGTAAGAAGATCTGACAGAGAACAGCAGGAATGTGCAGTACTGAGTAAGTTACATAAACACATGAGCAGGGTGGTGTGGGAGCGAGGTGAGAGGGACTGGTTGTTTGTGACTGTCAGATCTAGGGAAGAGACTGGAAAAGGTGAAGTTTCACAGAACGCTAATGTCACCGACACTAGAAATAATGTGTGTGAACTGTCCGAACATGTTGGAAATCAGTGAAGTTAAGTGTACAAGCGATTGTGTACACCTGATTTTATGAGACCTCTGCAAAAACACTTCCATTTAGTTGCAAAACACAGACTTAGAGAATGCAGTGCAGTATAGTCAGCACTGCCAGTACAGTACAGTAAAGTACTCGGTTTCTTTCTCACCTACACACAGCTGGTGAGTCACTGCATAAAGTGGGTGCAAATGTCAGGTTGTCATTTTTGGAAAGTTACAGAAATAGTCAAAAAAAGTCCTTCAGTTAAAGTCCATTAAGTTAAGCCATATTCAAAGTTTGCCATTTGAAAACAGAGTCAGGCCTTGTTTGCTGCAGACCCTTAAACCAGCAGTGCTGTTTGCAGTTGCTTCATTTTGACAGAAGCGTGTCTTCACTCACACTGCACACAGACACGCACTGAGGCTGGTTTGTTGTCCTCAAAGGGAAATGGAAATATAGAATTCTCCAAACATTTTGTTGAACTGAGTGAAAATTGTTGTTCTGTTTCACCTTAATGTTGCAGTAGTAAAGTAATGAGCTTTACCACTCAGGACATCATTATGTGAGCACACACTGGCAAACATTGGATTAGTGCTGCCTAAGTAATTAGATATTAATATGAATATGAACTGCACACAGTTTAACCATGTAAATACTGTCGCTGTTTGATATATGCGTGCAGTCCAAACACCCACTTAAGCTTCATATTGACCTTTCCGTGTTTTCTTCTAATTTGAGAGGGATGGATAATTTATGTAGTAGTTAATTTATGTGACTCTCTAGTCAGGATCTGCCCCCCCCCCCCTTAGCTCTTTACTGCAAGCAATTTCTCATCTCTTTGAAGAGCAGTGCAGTCTTGAGGAAATTGCATGTGGCCAGAACATAGTGGCAGCAGAGAGGTGTTTCCCCGGAGGGGTTTAAGGTCTTTATTTCTCTCCTCTCGAATTTCCTTTGTTATCTCCATCAGCGCACAGCTTCAGAAAACTGGAAAAGGCACTTCCTTTGAAGACTGTCTTTGATGTATTGCATTGTTACACTTTTCATTGTTTCATTGCAAAGTGCTTGATGAATAAGGAAAGAGGTTTGTCCCTTCTGACTGTTCTCTGTGAGAAGATCAAAAGAATAGAATTGGCTGATAAGGAACTACTTCAGCATGTTTGCTATTAGAATACAGAGTCACGATTGTTAAGTTTCATGAAAATATTTCACGAAATGATTCCACTTTTGTACGATTCCTTCAGGAAAGTCTTTTCCAAACCGTACTAACTGTAATCATTTTTTGGCTCTTCCTCTGCTAATATTTCCTCCTGAGCTGGTGAGCCTTCCTTATAGCACACAGACTGGAAACAGAGGAAATCACCCAATTATGCTCTCTAATCAAAACATTTGCTGACCAAAAAATAACCACTTACAATTACCAACAGAAAAAACAGAAAATAACCACTTACAATTACCAATAGAACATTTCAGAACCAGATTTTCAAGCATTTTAATTTAAAACAATAACAATAACATTGCAAAATTGCAACAAATAACCATTTTTACGCACATTAGTTATATAATCAACTGTTTCTTTTTTTGAGTCATTATCTAATGCAGATGATGTAGTGTTTTGCTCAATGGCAAGTTTAATTCTAAAAAACTTCCAGATGAAAGTTTGGGTACTTTTTACACAGTAGCAGTGATGAGCTGTCCTCCCTCTGAAAAGTGGATTATCACTGCACATAATAAGTTAGCAGACAGAAAAACACCTTTTTGAACTATCAGTTTAACTTAAACTAACAAATTTAATTGGTGCCAGGCAACCAGTTCATACATGTTTTAATGTTAAACATTTATACTCTTTAATTCTAGTAGTCTAGTATTCTAGTTTACTCTTCAGGTAAATTTAATTCTGCATATGAATGTGACACCACCATCAGAGCAAACTCTACTTTTTCTGGACTGCATTGTCTCACTTTGTTTGTGTTCTGACTGATCTATATTTGCTTTATGACGCATGATAGCTGTCATTATGCTAAACTAAGCTGTGAGCTCTAGCTTTATATTTAGCACACACAGCTTCCTAGCAGGAGAAGCAGTACTTTTTGGTTAATTAATTAATATGTTGTATGAAACAATGTA
This sequence comes from Betta splendens, assembly GCF_900634795.4. Taxonomy (NCBI): domain Eukaryota; kingdom Metazoa; phylum Chordata; class Actinopteri; order Anabantiformes; family Osphronemidae; genus Betta; species Betta splendens. Next base: position 16,181,508 of record NC_040887.2, on the reverse strand, counting down.
ACGTTAGATCAGCGCAGTGTGTCCTTTCACTCAGAGAGAAACTCTGAGAAGTGGATAAATGGCTCCAGCAGTTATTGTGGAGTTATCACAAGCGCCCAGTGCCTCCCCTCTGCTACTCAACAGTCAAGGAGAATTATTAGTGCTAATTGGACTCTGAGGTACTCCTGTAAAAGACAGCAAAGTGTGCTTCTTTAAAAACCCACTTGCCAGTGAACTCCAGTTAAGCAGAACAAAGCAAGAGTTACACTCTGGCGATTGCTCCTCTTGGTCTGATGCTTCGCCTTTTTTCATTTGTCGAGCTCAGACGTTGTTAGCGCCACCGGGGGAGTACAGTGTGTTTGCACAGCTCTCAGCGCACTGCTATCAAGACAGTTGTGCTATAATTTCTGTACTCTGATTGCTGCTGTCATGTCTTAAGCAGGCAACATGAATTTGTAGATTTTGTAGACAAAATAAGGAACGCCTCAGACATGCTGAGGCTCAGATAAGAAAGGATTCAGCTCGCTGGTGGGGGAATAGCGGACTTTTAGCATTTGCACTTGTTGTACTGTATAAATCTAAAACTGCCTAGGTGTTTATAGTGATGGATTAACTTTGCCTAGAAGATTCAGCAGGCTGATATTGAAACTGCTGCTACCTCTAATAAATATATAACATGTAAACCCCCATTCTGCTCCCTTGACTCCTGTAAAGTACTGTATTATTTCTGCACTGTGATGTTTTCACTGCACAATTGCAGCAAATGTAGTTCCACGAATAAGCTTTGACTGGTGTAACGCTCACACAGTGATGGACTTTAGCCTCAATGTGAACCCTTTAAAAGCAAACCTCAAAGGTGATAATCAGCTCACCTTTCTGAGACAAGTCTGGATCGTGCTGGGAGCTGGAGCCCCTCTCTTCAGAGGAAAACAACCTATCCTTCCCTCTGCAAAAAATATTCTTAGCCTCCTTTCCTCTGGGTTTTATAGCCTGAAACAACAGATGTGAAGCAAAGACACCATCCACACCACCCAGTGGCCTGTGCCTCAGCACAACTGCACTTCTTTTTCTGGCTTCATAACCTGTCACATCGTCCTGCGCTGAGTTAGCAAAGTTATGTCACCTCTTATTCATGGTGTTTGCGCTTGCTTTTTTTCTCCACCTCCCATTGGACCTTCCTATTGGGCAGTTTCCTGCATTCCTCCTTGATGTAAGCCCCTGCACACTGCATTGCTCCCATCGACCCCCACAGGCATGACAATCGTCATTATGCTTTCTTGTCTTCTCTCCCCTTTCCTCATTCACCTTCTGAAGTCCCTTTCTTACAGTAGTGTTCTTTGCTTGCAGACATCCCTCCTTTCCTTCCCAAAATTAAAGAGCCCTGGATAAAGCAAACATATAACACACTTGACAAAGAAGGATAGGAACAAATAGGAAGAGGACACACCATGTGTGTTTTGCGACTGTGATAAACACAGTATATGAACACACTTTAAATTAATATCTGCACTATATTGTTAAACAAGGGATATTTATTGTTTATACCACCTTCAAAGAATCATTGAAGGACAGAGTAACCACATTACCCACATCAGCAGGTGAACAACCTGAGCTCATAATGGAGAGTAATCGTGTACAGGAAAACCATCTGTCAGCAGTACTACTGCCAAATACGGCAAGAGAGATGAAGTAAAACTATGTCAAGTGTATTTCAAAACGGTAACTTTATTAAGACGTCAACTCCATTAAATCCCTGCAAAATAACCCTTTGATATTTGTATGTGTATTTTAAAGTCATTTAAGGAAACTTTGTTACATAATGTAATCTCAAACTGATTTAACTTTAAGTCACTATTAACTGTCATTTATGATTTGATTTTATTGATACATGACTTGCACTGATCAATCATTCATCCAATTAGGAACATTTTTTGGTTGGTTTGGTTGGTTTATGTGCATGAACCAGGTGGGTGGAAACACATTTATTTTCTTTATTCTCCATTTACCAATATCATTTTGTGTCTCCTGATTGCTTACTTCATCACTGGTACAGAAAAATGCTTTCGTTCGCAAATGTTTGCAGCATTAAGTGCATGTGAAAAAGACTAAAAGGATGAAAAAATAAAAAAGGCATACAGGGGGGGGGGGTAAAAATCTGCAATCAGGAATCACTTGTTTTAAAATGCTAATAGTCTCGTGCTTATTTTCTGTGAAGTGTATTAACCACTGCATGAACCACAAACAATCTGCTCATCTTAAAGCCTCAAGATATTTTATCCCATGATGTTAAAGGGTGAACTACCACGTCTCCATGACTCCAGCTGGTTTCTAGACGGATCAGTAATGCAACTCAAGCACGCTCTATTTGTCCAGGCCTGAGAGGGGGAAACGCTTTTTATGAAGACATTTCGGACTGGGGATGAGGGAAGCACAGTGGGTCTGAAAATAACCCACGTTGTTCTGCTCTGCACATGGTTTATTTATCCTGACGATTAGTTCAGGTGATTTGAGGGCTGGGCACTGTGTGGGTTTGAGGCTAACTGTGTCTCACAGTGGTGGATGAAGTTAAAGAGGAATAATTTATCTAATTGAACTTTATTGATCCGACATTGAGGACATTAATCTCTGCATTTTCATCCATCCCCTGAGGAAATGGGTGGGCAGCCAGCTAGCGTCTTGCTCAAGCTTGGACAGATATGGCTAATTGTGTTTCTATAGGTTCCTTCAGGCTCTCTCTAATTTTGTTGGTGAGTGTGAGTGCTTCTCTGGCCCTGTAAGTGACTGGTTACCTGTCCAAAGTCACAAAGTGCTAACCCAGTATCGTAATACCTAGGACTGGTTCCAGTAACCTTTAGTAAGACAGGAGGTAAAAGATGGGTCAAAATACAAAAGAAGACCCCCCCCCAACTGCAAACATCAGTATCTAGTATCTAGTATCTAGCTGTGGCACCTTCTCATCTCATTTTTGTCACGACTTGGTTTCACTTCGGCTACTATTCTGAAAGGACTTCCTGTTTACGTCATGTCACAGCTGTTCCCTGCTTCTACCGTCATTATCCACACCTCCACTTCATCAGTAATCAGTTCACCTAGTATTTAAGCACCACCTCTCACCCCAGTACCTTGCCAGATTGTTGCGTGACATTCACCACACTCCAGCGTTCTGATTCCTAGCCTAGCCTTGCTATCTTGTACCTTGTTTTGACCACTGACGCCGATCCTGTCTAACCCTTGTCTGTGTTGTACGCCTTGGCCTCTGATCCTGTCCGTTAACGACCGTGTTTGCTTACCTGATGACGACCCTGCCTCTGACGGAACGGTACTGTAATCTTGAGCCTTGATAACGAACCTTGCCTGTCCCCGACGCCGATTCTGCCTACTCCTTTGTATTGCTACGTATTGACCACCTGTGTATGACCCTGCCTGATCTGGACTCTGTGTTTTCGCAATAAACTCTCTTTTACCAACTTCAAGCTGTGCTGTGCTGTGCATGTGGGTCCGTCAGCTACAACGCCCTGACAATTTTAATGTGAGTTGCAGTTCCTCCAGAGAATCTCCAGTTTAAAGACACTTCTCCTCTTTAATGGTTTAAAAAAGGTTAAAATAATTCTTTAGGACCTTCTCAAAAGACGTTTAAGAAATCATACTCAAGAATGCTTAAAATCTTTGGTGATCCAGTAATGATGTGCAGGGAGTTGCTGCATAACCCACTAACGTTCCTGTTAAAATCAAGTCAGATTCCAAATAATTCCATGGTTACTGTGTCAGATTGAATCACTATCACAAGTATTTAATTCCATGAAACAGTGCAACACGACATACTGGATTTGAATGTTTCACTCAGTATGAATGTAATAATGCTTTAATAAAGCACAGTAACAAGCAGATGCAGAATACTTGAGATATTGTTCAAGAGAGTGAAAAAAAATTAGGAAAGCAAAAGTTCACAGTAGTGAACCTTTATTGTCAGGAAACATTACTGAATTATAGCACACATACTACTCTGTACCAGCAAACAATCAAAAAGTACAATCAGTGCTGATAGCAACACAAATGCGTAGACAAGAGAAGGAAGCTGCTGGGTCGTTCCAGCTCAGGCTGTCTTTCACAGGAAACTGCCTTCATGTTTTTTGTTGAGTGCAAACGACACAAAAACAGAGCAGATGGACAACAGCTTGGTGCGTGTCGAGGTCAGAGAAATGGACACAGGGCATTACAAGGTGAGAAAAGACACATGAAAGCAATTGTAGCGACAGGTGAAGACACAGGCTGTATTCACTGCAGGTGTGAAACGTGGCACAGAAATGAAGTTGGTCTGAACGAACAGGCGAAGGAAGAAAATTAGCTGGAGGCATGTTATTCAGAGCAAAAATTATGGTTACAATGAGAAGGTTGAAAGGAAGGAAAAAAAACAGTGGTAGGTAGAAACAAATCAGGAACAAAGGAGGATCTCACTGCATGTTTTATACTGGCACAGCTACTGTATAATACTATATGCATTTTTATAATGCTGAATAATGCTGCCCAAATGTTTTCCATTTGTATTGAAGGCTTTTTATTATTGTCTCTGAAAACTACTTGTGAAGTAGGAGTTGTTCATTTCTAGCCAGTAAAATCAAACACAAGTACCAACACACCTACACACAAGTGCTGTCAGGAGGTAGGGGCACTCACAACAACAGCAGCAGCAGCAGCAGCAGCAGCAGCAGCAGCAGCAGCAGCAGCAGCATTAGTATTAAAGTAGTAAAGTCTGATTAGTATTTCCTGGGTGTGTCTTTGCACTTTTATATCAAGCCAGAGTGACATTTCCACTGCAATAATGAAGCTAATAACTTAACCAGCGATGGCTTTGGCCTCCAGCCCAAGTTTAGACTTTCCTTTTTTTGTGTGTGTTTCAAAACGAGTGGCTGGAGTGCCAGGTCAGTGGCTAATGTGTAAGAGAGTGTGCATGAGATGTATTGGCTTCGCCTTAACTCGTCACTCATGATCCCCATGAACTAAATAATGATTTAAAGTATTTTATCAAACTTATACATAGTACATCACAAATAGATCCATCCACCTTAGCCATAGAAACATTGTTAAATAGATTGGAACTGCAAACTGCAAAAGTTAAACAAAAAACAAAGCTACAATTCTGGACTCATTGCTTGCTGAACTACATGAGCTGCCAAATAAAAAAGCTCTAGGGCCAAATAATTTGCCAGCTGAGATCTATAAGGAATTCTGGACCATGCTGGCACCCAGCTTATACAAAATGATAGTTGAAGGTAAACAGCAAGGTTCATTACCCACAAACATGAATTTGGCCTTTATAAACCTGCTCCGAAAGCCAGGAAATGATCCCACACTCCCATCAAGTTACAGAACATACTTAAATGTAAACCTAAAAATAATCAAAATAATCAAAGTGCATGGTAGAAAAATAGGGAACATTACCCAATATGCAATTCACTCAAACAGGTTTTATTAAAAAGGAGACAGTCAAGAAACAAAACCAAATTAATTGATTATGTCACCAAACTTAAATTAGACTCAGCCATTGTAAACTGTAAGTTTTTGTTAGCCATACTCCAAAGTATGTACCAGATCCAAAGTTCAGCAAATGCAACAGTTAGAACAAATGTTCAAACCATTAGTCTGCAGAGAGGTACAGTACTAGACAGGATTTCCCAATCTACCCCTCCTAATTTTCGATACTCATACTCACTATAGCTGCCTCTCACCCATAGCCAGCTGGGTTAGGCTATAGAACCCCGCATATGGGATTAAGCAGTATGGAAAATGGATGAATGGATGGATGGATTAAATAAAATCAATGATAGTAGTTGTTGTTATGTTATTATCATTCACATTATATTATAGTTGATTATTCATTGATTAAATAACTTTTCTTATTGGATATTTATATACTTTTATATGCATTGGCTCTTGGTTACCTTTAGATCTAGATGTCTCTCTTTTGCTCCCTCTCTGTATTTCCTCACTTCTTCCATTACAATGCAGCAATTAACCCAGTTCCTGCTGCAAAATAAAACATTATGATATTTATTTGCTTAGTACACTGAATATGATGCAGAGTGACTGGAGAGTTTGGAGACGGATGGACAGACATTTAAAGGTTGACAGGTAGATTAAAGAAAACAAAATGCCTAGAAAGGTTGTTCAGTAATCTGTTGTGGGCCCAAACTTCATCCTGCTGATGATCTGGATTGGGTGTAGGGGTCTGGCCTACAGATTTCTTGTTCTAGTTTACTCCATTTAGATTCTGTTGTTTTACTAATCCAAAATATTTGTCAATACATGAGGCTGTCTGTGTGCAGGCAACACAAGCGCAAAATCTATCAGTGTCACTGAATAAACCCTTTGCCCTGGGCTGGAAAATCTAAATGCAACTGAGAAAAACATAATTTCTTTTGTGGCCAGTATATGGGAGAGGGTCATTACATTTTAAAAAGCAGAAATTGCACACTTACTGTAGGTGGGGACCAAAAGATGAAGATTTAATATTAGACACAAATCTAAATGTCAGACAATTTTTTTTATCATATTTCATTGAGGAAGCAAGGACTTTTTTTCTGCTCATGGCCAATGGAGCTCTTCATAGAACAATTATTGCAAACTCTTTATCAAATTTGCATATAATGTAATCATCAGTCATATTTATTGATAAGTGATTATGACAAGACTCTTTTATTATACTATAGCTGAAGTAACTACTGTATAACTGAATTTGTGGACTCATCATACTCATCACTCATTAATGTGAGTCACAAACAAAGGATGAGTGAATGTTTTCTCTCTAATGGTAAATATGATGTAATTGTTTTTCTAAATAAAATGAATAAAGCCATCACACATGCCAATTTGATTTGACATCAAGTAAAATAGGAATTACAAACTAGTTAGTGATGTTTGCATGACTACCCAGAATAGGTAACATTAGACACCTCAACACTGCCACGGTTGGCAAAGACAGGTACTGTATATCTAAAAGAGTAAACTGGCTTTACATTATTACATTTTTTATTCTCGGTTGGTTGTTCTGCTGCTCCGATAAGTGGAGCAGAGCTGAGATTGTAAATGCGGTCGGGTGGTCAAGCAGGCTGTCTGGCTTGGCTCTCTGTTTCTTGTTGTACTTCGTTTGACAAGGACACACCTGTTTAAAAGAACAGTGGCATCTTATTATGCTTCTTTGTCATCAGCCGCCACTGCCAGCAGATGCTGCCGTCTTCCCCGTCCTACTACTCTCCCACCTCTATATCTCAATAACACTTCAATTGGGCTCAATTAAAGGAAGAGGATACATGTTTACAGTCAGGACAAGGTTGATGAAGGCGTGAATCCAAAAAATAAATTATAATGTTTCACAAAATCTACTGTACCTCACAAGGAGCAACCTGACCTTAAAATAAAATTATAAAAATAATAAAAATTTCATCAAATAAACTATAATACCAAGGACAAAAGGAGGACCTGGCGCAACCCCACCCTGGACCCAGGCCCGGGGTTGGGGCTCGCATGCGAGCACCTGGTGCCTATTCCCCGAAGGCCGAAGGAACAATATGAGACTGTCCTCATGTGGACCCACCACTCGCAGGAGGAGCCGTAGGGGGCTGGTGCATAGTAGATTGGGCAGCAGTCGAAGGCGGGATCCTCAGACCCAATCTCTGGACAACATATCTGGCTAATGGGACATGGAATGTTATGTCACTGAAGGAGAAGAAGCCTGAGCTTGTGAAGGAGGTTGAGCAGTACCGGCTGATAGACTTTGTAGTGTCATCTGACCTTCAGCCATATGTTTTGGACTCGGGTGAAGCGATGGGCTGAAGTTGTCAACTAATCACCATCTGTGGTGAGTAGGATCTGCTGGCCAGGAAGAAGGGTGGAACAACTTGGCAGGCCCAAACGTATTGTGAGGGTCTGTCGGGAACGTCTGGCTGAACCCTCTGTCAGAGGGATCTTTAACTCACAGCTCTGGACCATGTTTTTCTAGGAAATTTCAAGGCACAGCCAGGGGATGGAGGGGATCTGGTTCGGGGATCACAGGATTCTATCTCTGCTTTTTGCGGATGACATTGCCCTGTTGGCTTTATTGGGCCAGGATGTCCAGCGTGTGCTGGGATGGTTAGCAGCTCAGTGCAAAGCAACTGGAATGAGAACCAGTTCTTCTAAGTCTCAGGCCATGGTTCTCGACCGGCAAAAGGTGATTTGCTCTCTCCAGGTTGGAGGGGAGCTTCTGCCCCAATTAGAGAAGTTTAAGTATGTTGTTCACAAGTGAGGGAAGGAAGGAGCGTGAGAATGACAGTTGGATCAGTGCAGCGGCTGCAGTAATGTGTTTGGTGTGCAGAGACGTCATGGTGAAGGGATAGCAATCTACGTTCCTACCCTCCGTAATAGCCATGAGCTTTGGGTCATGACCGAAAGGACAAGAACGTGGATACAAGCGGCCTAAATGAGTTTCCTCCGAAGGGTGGCTGGACGCACTCTGAAAAATAGGGTAAGGAGCTCTATCACCTGGGAGGAGCTCGGAGAAGAGTCACTTCTCCTCCACATTAAGAGGAGCCAGCTGAGGAGGCTCTGGCAGCTGTTTTAGACACCTTTTGGACGCCTCCCTGGGGAAGATCCAGTACATGCTGGAGGGACTATGTTGCTCTGCTGGCCTGGGAACGCCTTGGGGTCCCACCGGAAGAGCTGGAGGAAGTCAAAAATGGATGAATGGATTGAATTGCGTTTGTTTTGATATTCACTTCTTGTCCTTCTTCTTGTTTAGATGTACCTCCACTAACTGTGACCCTTAACTCTCTCCTGGAGTTCTGACATTTATCTTGTCACAGTTAAAGTCTTATGGGAAATCAAAAAACAATAATAACAATAAATATTGGCCACATATTTAGACAGGTGGTACCATATGCTATAATATGTCTTTTTTATTACTGTCCTTACATAAACAATTTGAATGAACAAAACAAGATATTAAGAAGCTCTATTACTTAAATTGATTCTTATATATTACTGTAGTTAGAAGTGTAAATGAGATTTTTAATGAGATTTTTTTACATGAACAAAGGCTATAAAGTTGGCTTTTACTTTGTCTCTTTATAGCTGCTGTGGCAACAAGCTATTTCCTATTTACACATCCAGCTGTTATGGAGCAACCTTATCAGTCACTTTATGGCCACTCAGTGATTGCATGTCCAATATTCACTCTTCGTTTAGCTTTATAGTATTTGCGCTCAAGTAACTCCATAATGAAATAAGTGGCTGTGTTTTACAGAGAGCTATAACAGTGATGTTTGTTAGAGTCTGTATTTACAAAAGTGTTAGAACAGTGACAATGAGCACATACAAACCAAAACAATAAGCCAAAATACATCTAAACGCTTTAGAGCTAAGAGGAACTGCACAGTCAATTTGCAATGTTGTATAGTCTGTAACTAAAACATCTTACTTACAGTACAAGTAGCCATTGCTTTATGAATCTATTATTAATATGAAAACACTCATAAACACTCTAAATATAGTGTACTAATAGTTTAAAATATAATAGAGAAGCTTCTCTAATGTAGAGAAACAGCTTAATTATAATAATAAGTAAATCATGGCAATAACCTACTTAAGAAAGGACACTGAGCAATCTGAGTATTAGTATTCCCTATACTTGGAAATTAGTTTTTGCCTGATGGTCCCTCTGCCCACTCCATTATAACTCTATTGTTGCTTGGTAACAAGGGAGTGATTAGGTGCATCCATGTGTATTTGTGTGTGTGTCTTTAAAGTGTTATCAGTGCCCTGTGTTATCACCTCTGACACCTTATTAAGGACAGTGTTGTTTTAATTATACACTGATATGAGTAAGAAAGATAACTCTGAGTGACATTTGTTATGTGTGTCTATTAGCATTTGAAGACAGACAAATGAGTTTCACTTTGTGAAAGTGGGCTGCACAGGTTTAGATAAACAATAAAAGAGAGGCTCGGAAAAAAAATGTGAGAACATGAGTGAATTTAAAGATACTGTAAGAGGCGTGTTTGTACAGGTGTATTTTACAATAATCACTTTTACTATTCACATTATTCACTGTTATGCATAATGTGCATTCATGTTTTTGGGAAAACACTTTATGAAATGACTGCTGTGAAAAAAAAGATCAATAATCACTTTCCCCAAGGGGATCAATAAAGTATGTCTTATCTTTATTTAAGACTGCAAAAAAATAACTGATTAAACCTCTGATCTGCCTATAATACTTGCATTTAGGTGAGAGGTGGTGTCTGGGTAGGAGGCAAGATACAACAAAAATTTTGTTTTGTTTTGTGTCATGTGTGGGAAATTTCTAATGATGAGATGTTGCCTTTTGGCTGCAAGTTGTTCCTGGAGGGGCCATCAAGCATTTGGTTATCAAAGAGTTACTACTGCCATTTAGGTCTCAGGATCTTATGTTTAACAAAGAACTTTAAGGTTCCACAAGGCACAAGAGCGTAAAGGAGTGGAGGAGATGTTTATTCTTGTCTTGTCTGTCAGTGGCTTGTGATATGTGGGGAGATCCTGTGGATTCATAGGGGTTTGACCAATCTGCAGAGTCTGCATGTCAATAACTGGAAATAACAGGAATCTGTGAACAATGGGAGAAGGCTGTGACTCCTACTCAATATGTCTTATTGGTAAGTAGTCTGATCCACTCCATGCTGGCATGCTGGTAAAATTTTGAGATGGCTTATCATACTGATGATCTCCAGTAGATTTCTTTTTAACTATTTCCAATTTTGTTTTGATTTCTCCAGAAAATAAGCTGCTGCTTTTCTCTAAAAATGTGTGAGTTTCTCTCTCTAATAAATGTCAGGTGCAAAAGTACATTGCAAAAATATTAGGCATATATAATTTTTATTCTAACTTAAGGTATTTTCTCTATTATGCACAACTTGCATTGATTTGAATGTACATTGTAGTACGTTTAAAGTAGCATCTCAAATACAACTTGTAATGTTTAGATAAGTCGATTGTTTCAGTGCAGAGCTGACGTAACACACAATCCACAATAACTAAAACATTAGCGAAATCCAGCTAAAGGAATATAACACCCTAAAAATAAAAGAATCTGGACCTTTTGATTCATAACAATTATATACATGCAATCACTATAGGTCTTACAAACCCCCCATACGGGTTACCAACCGACGGGGCTTGATGAGACGGAGAATGGGACACGTCTCCTTGGTTGCATCCGCAGACCAGGTCACAGGGGAAAAGGGAAGAGGGAGAACCCAAATGCTGCACCCCAACTCAGAGCTGAAATTAGCAATATATTTATTAAATATTCAATACTAAATCATAAACTCACCGCAAAGCAGGACTAAAGCCAGAGCTAAAAATCACTGCTATGCAGGAAAACAACTACAAACTAAATACATCTCTGCACTACCGACCAAACTAATTTACTAAACACAGAATGACACCAAAACGGACAGGAACCCTAATGACAGACAAATTCTACATCTCAAACTCTGCAACTGCCGTGCTTGCAACACACCAGCAAAAACTGAACAAAAGGGCAAGGTTTAAAGACCACGTGTGTATGAAATCAAACTACTGTATATTTCGCCGTATAAGACGCACTTTTTTTCCCCAAAACTGAAGGGGAAAAGTTGGTGCGTCTTATACGGCGAATGCGGAGATCCGGAGCGCGGTCACCGCCATAAGAAAGGCCACGTCTTGTCTTGTTATTGTTTTTTTTTTTTGTTTTTTTTACTGATCCGAAAAAGATCTGATCTGTGACTCCTGATGCGTGGAACGTTCTGAACCGTGAGTTCTTTCACTTTCACTGTTTACTGACTTTACTGACTGTTCATGTTACATGTTTGGCATACAATTGTTCTTAAACTGCTGTTAATATACAGTTGATATAAAATATTTTACTACAGTATTTGGTTCAGAATCTTTTTTTTCTAGATTTTCCTTCTTTAAAATTGGGTGCGTCTTATATGGCGAAAAATACGGTAATTACACAGCACAGACAGAAAACATAACAGCTTAAAAACCAAGAGAGACATTAAGAAAAGCAAAACAACAAAAAAGCGCCTCTAGTGGCGTGAAGTGCTGATTGTCACAATAGCAGCGTACTGTACATGCAGATGGAGAAGCCTAGAACATTTCCCTGAATGATGCCTGACGTCTGCAATTTTTTTTAAATGTAGATTTCTGGAGAACATTACAGTTAAAGTTGGCCATATATTACCTACTGTCTAACATTATACAGATGTTTGACGATTAATAAAAAACTTTCCTTAAGCAAAAACATTGAACACATTCTAGTTTGATATAATTTAATAAATATAATAATAATAATAATAAAATATTTATAATAATATATATAATAAAGTCCCACATCTGGGAATTTCTCTTGTTAAGCAGCTCACAAAAGAATTATCATTTACGAACTGAAGTGGTACTGTCACGGAACGGCAGAGAAAGGACCCAAATGCGCAGTGCAAACGCAGCAGACGGGCGGTATAATCAAAGTGGTGTTTAATGCGAGAATCCAGGTCACAGAAGGTCCAAGTCATACACAGGTAAGCACGGTATAGCAGCACACAAGGGAGAAGCGTAATCGGGTCCGGAAACAGGCGTGGGTCAATACCAAAAAGGCTCAGATCTTACAACTAGAATCGGCAGGTTTAAAACAGGTCCAGAAACAGGCTGGGTTCAGCAACAGATAAAGACTTACAAAACCGGTCGGGATCAGACGAGAACGGTGGTCAGAGGTACGGAACTGGGTCAACAACGGAATAAGTCGAGCTCGAGAATGCTGGAATATGAGGTAATAGAATCAACGATCTGGCGAGGTACTGGTGTGAGAAGGGGTGGTTAAATGCAAGGTGAGTGATTACTGATGAAGTGCAGGTGTGTACAATGACCGGGTGAAGCAGGAACAGCTGTGACGTGACGTAAACCGGAAGTGAAGCTAGAACAGAAACTGGGAGACTACCAAAATAAAACAGGAAATGGAAACCCAAAACATGAATATATGGCTGATGAACAGAGTCCTTACAAAATAAAACCGAAAACAGAACCAGAACCTGACAAGTACGAACAAACGGACTTGAACTGGTTCTACTTACTAGGACAGAAGGACACAAAGATAACGCTCACTTTTTTTATTATCAAAGGCCCACTTTCTGGTTGTTTGGGGGTGGCTACCTGCTGCACACACTCCATTTGAGCAGCAGAAGGGGGGGGGGGGGGGGGGGGGGGGGGGGGGGGGGGGGGGGGGGGGGGGGCGGGGGGGGGGGGGGGGGGGGGGGGGGGGGGGGGGGGGGGGGGGGGGGGGGCTGATAAGCGCCTGACAAGTGCCTCTTGAATGCCAGAAAATGGCCTGTTAACACTAATATTAATTAATAAGCAATTTTAATAGCAATTTTTAACCTCTCCATCTGTAAAATAATAATATGCACCCACATAGTGCTTTTTAAACAAGCCATTACACCCAACTACACTCAGACGAGAGTAGTCAAACAAAATAATGACAAGGTCATGATTTTTACTGATGCTCTTGAATAGTCAGAGAATGTCAGTGTGATAAGGGTGGGCAGCAATTTAATATACAGTAATAGAGCAATATACTGTATATATAAAACACTCTATTCTCACCCTCCGCGGGTGGTCTCATCCACTTTCCAAGCTCGGGTCCTCTACCAGAGGCCAGGGAGCTTGAGGGTTCTGTGCAGTATCCTTGCTGTTCCTAGGACTGCACTTTTCTGGACTGAGATTTCGGATGTTTTTCCAGGGATCTGTTGTAGCCACTCCTCCAGTTTGGGGGTCACAGCCCCTAGTGCTCCGATCACCACAGGCACCACTGTGGCCTTCACCTTCCAAGCCTTCTCCAGTTCTTCTCTGAGCCCTTGGTATTTCTCTAGTTTCTCATGTTCCTTTTTCCTGATGTTGCCATCGCTTGGTATTGCCACATCCACCACTACGGCTTTCCTCTGCTCTTTATCCACCAACACAATGTCTGGTTGGTTCGCCATTACCATTCTGTCAGTCTGGATCTGGAAGTCCCACAGGATCTTGGCTCGCTCGTTCTCTACCACCTTGGGAGGTGTTTCCCACTTTGACCTTGGGGTTTCCAGTCCATACTCCGCGCAGATGTTCCTGTATACTATGCCAGCCACTTGGTTATGGCGTTCCATGTATGCTTTGCCTGCCAGCATCTTACACCCTGCAGTTATGTGCTGGGGGCCTCTTTGCACAGTCTACACCTTGGGTCTTGTCTGGTGTGGTAGATATGGGCCTCTATGGCTCTGGTGCTCAGGGCCTGCTCCTGTGGAGCCAGGATGAGTGCCTCTGTGCTGTCCTTCAGCCCAGCCCTTTCAAGCCATTGGTAGGATTTGTTGAGATCAGCCACTTGAGTTATGTTCCGGTGGTACATCCCGTGCAAGGGCTTGTCCTCCCATGATTGTCCCTCTTCCAGCATCTCATCCTCTGTTCCCCACTGCCTGAGACATTCACTCAGCACGTCAATCTGTCGGGGCCTTATCCTTGATGTACTTATGGATCTTGGATGTTTCATCCTGGATAGTGGCTCTCACGCTCACTAGTCCTCGGCCTCCTTCCTTGCGGCTAGCGTACAGTCTCAGGGTGCTGGATTTGGGGTGGAACCCTCCATGCATGGTGAGGAGCTTTCGTGTCTTAACATCTGTGGTCTGTATCTCTTCCTTTGGCCACCTTATTATTCCCGCAGGGTATCTGATCACTGGCAGAGCGTAGCTGTTTATTGCCCGGGATTTGTTTCTTGCCATTGAGCTGGCTTCTTAGGACTTGCCTTACTCGTTGGAGGTATTTGGCTGTTGCCGCATTCCTTGTTGCCTGTTCAAGGTTGCTGTTTGCCTGTGGTATTCCAAGGTACTTGTAATTGTCCTCAATGTCTGCTATTGTTCCTTCTGGGAGTGAGACCCCTCCTGTGTGGATTACCTTGCCTCTCTTTGTCACCATCCTCCCACATTTCTCGAGTCCGAATGACATCCCGATGTCCGAGCTGTAGATCCTGGTGGTGTGGATCAGCGAGTCGATGTCTCGCTCACTCTTGGCGTACAGCTTGATGTCATCCATGTAGAGGAGCTGACTTATGGTGGCCCCGTTCCGGAGTCGGTATCCATAGCCAGTCTTGTTTATTATTTGGCTGAGGGGGTTCAGACCTATGCAGAACAGCAGTGGGGACAGTGCATCTCCTTGGTATATGCAACATTTGATGGATACTTGGGCAAGTGGCTTCCCATTGGCTTCAAGGGTGGTTCTCCACAACCTCATCGAGTTTGCAATGAAGGCCCTTAGAGTTCTGTTGATGTTGTACAGCTCCAAGCATTCAGTGATCCATGTGTGTGGCATTGAGTCATAGGCTTTCTTGTAGTCAATCCAGGCTGTGCACAGGTTGGTGTGTCGCACTCTGCAGTCTTGGGCGACTGTTCTGTCTACCAGGAGTTGGTGTTTGGCTCCTCTGGTATCCTTACTAATGCCCTTCTGTGCTTCGCTCATGTATTGACTCATGTGCCCACTTATCTTAGCTGCGATGATGCCTGACATGAGCTTCCATGTTGTGGAGAGACAGGTTATTGGCCGGTAGTTGGATGGGATTGTACCCTTTGAGGGATCCTTCATTATCAGGATCGTTCGCCCTTCGGTTAGCCATTCAGGGTGAGTCCCATCCCTTAGCAGCTGGTTCATTTGTGCTGCCAGGCGCTCATGAATTGCAGTGAGCTTCTTTAGCCAGTAGGCGTGGATCATGTCAGGGCCAGGTGCTGTCCAGTTTTTCATAGCTGAGACTCTTTGTTGGATGTCTGCCACTGTGATAGTCACTGGATTCTGTTGAGGGAGGTTGCTGTGATCTTCCCTCAGATCCACCAGCCACTGTGCATTGCTGTTGTGTGATGCCTCCCTCTCCCATATCCCTTTCCAGTACTGTTCAGTTTCCAGCCTTGGTGGGTCTGCTCTGCTGTTATTACCCTGCCATTGAGAGTACACTTTCGCGGGGTTGTGTTGCGAACAGCCGGTTTATTCGTCTGGCTTCGTTGTCTCTGATGTATCTCTTTAGGCGGCTGGCCAAGGCTTGTAGCCTTTGCTTGGCAGTTTCGAGTGCTTCAGGTATGGTCATCTGGCTGTACCTCTTGGGCATGATCTTATCTTTCAGGTCAGTCGCTGCCTCGTTCAGCGTATCTGTGCTTATTGGGGCTTTGTACCCAATTTCCGATTGGGGAGATGGTGGAACCTCCCCTCTGACCTGGCGTTCTGGCTCCCCCTTGCTGTAGCATTTGTGTTGTATCTCATCAATCTCAAGTTGTGATAGCAGTTGCCGTTTGTGGATATTGGAACACTGAGCTACTAGTTGCTTCGCAGTCAGTCTTGAATGTGGGTTTCTCCGTTCCCATTCACCGCACATTCTTTGCATGTAACCCCTCTGACTAGGGTTACTTGAGTAGTAGCATTCCAACAGAGCCTTTTTTCGCCAGAGCCTAATATATATATATAGCAGTTGCCGTTTGTGGATATTGGAACACTGAGCTACTAGTTGCTTCGCAGTCAGTCTTGAATGTGGGTTTCTCCGTTCCCATTCACCGCACATTCTTTGCATGTAACCCCTCTGACTAGGGTTACTTGAGTAGTAGTATATATATATAGCTCGCTGGATAGCTCAATCGGTAAAGTCACAGGACTTGCATGCGGGGGGTTCCCGGTTCGTATCCCCGTTAGGGCGAAGTGAAGTGCAAGACCCTTCAAGCTACCGCCTACCTCATATCATGAGAGACAATGAACCACATGAGATACCGGCTCAGACGTCGCCCGGTCTAACAAGGTCTGCCAGACCAGAGCACCTTGACCATACCTGAAGCACTCGAAACTGCCAAGCAAAGGTTACAAGCCTTGGCCTGCCGCCTAAAGAGATACACCAGAGCTAACGAAGCCAGACGAATAAACCGGCTGTTCGCAACACAACCTGCGAAAGTGTACTCTCAATGGCAGGGGTAATAACAACAGAGCAGACCCACCAAGGCTGGAAACTGAACAGTACTGGAAGGGTATATGGGAAAGGGAGGCGTGGTGGATCTGAGGGAAGATCACAGCAACCTCCCTCAACAGAATCCAGTGACTATCACAGTGGCAGACATCCAACATAGAGTCTCAGGTATGAAAAACTGGACAGCACCTGGCCCTGACATGATCCACGCCTACTGGCTAAAGAAGCTCACTGCAATCCATGAGCGCCTGGCAGCACAAATGAACCAGCTGCTAAGGGATGGGACTCACCCTGAATGGCTAACCGAAGGGCGAACGATCCTGATAATGAAGGATCCCTCAAAGGGTACAGTCCCATCCAACTACCGGCCAATAACCTGTCTCTCCACAACATGGAAGCTCATGTCAGGCATCATCGCAGCTAAGATAAGTGGGCACATGAGTCAATACATGAGCGAAGCACAGAAGGGCATTGATAAGGATACCAGAGGAGCCAAACACCAACTCCTGGTAGACAGAACAGTCGCCCAAGACTGCAGAATGCGACACACCAACCTGTGCACAGCCTGGATCGACTACAAGAAAGCCTATGACTCAATGCCACACACATGGATCACTGAATGCTTGGAGCTGTACAACATCAACAGAACTCTAAGGGCCTTCATTGCAAACTCGATGAGGTTGTGGAGAACCACCCTTGAAGCCAATGGGAAGCCACTTGCCCAAGTATCCATCAAATGTTGCATATACCAAGGAGATGCCTGTCCCCACTGCTGTTCTGCATAGGTCTGAACCCCCTCAGCCAAAAATAATAAACAAGACTGGCTATGGATACCGACTCCGGAACGGGGCCACCATAAGTCAGCTCCTCTACATGGATGACATCAAGCTGTACGCCAGAGTGAGCGGACATCGACTCGCTGATCCACACACCAGGATCTACAGCTCGGACATCGGGGATGTCATTCGGACTCGAGAAATGTGGGAGGATTGGTGACAAAGAGAGGCAAGGTAATCCACACAGAAGGGGTCTCACTCCCAGAAGGAACAATAGCAGACATTGAGGACAATTACAATACCTTGGAATACCACAGGCAAACAGCAACCTTGAACAGGCAACAAGGAAGCGGCAACAGCCAAATACCTCCAACGAGTAAGCAAGTCCTAAGAAGCCAGCTCAAATGGCAAGAACAAATCCCAGGCAATAAACAGCTACGCCCTGCCAGTGATCAGATACCCTGCGGGAATAATAAGGTGCCAAAGGAAGAGATACAGACCACAGATGTTAAGACACGAAGCTTCCTCACCATGCATGGAGGGTTTCCACCCAAATCCAGCACCCTGAGACTGTACGCTAGCCGCAAAGGAAGGAGGCCGAGGACTAGTGAGCTGAGAGCCACTATCCAGGATGAAACATCCAAGATCCATAAGTACATCAAGGATAAGGCCCCGACAGATGACGTGCGAGTGAATGTCTCAGGCAGTGGAGAACAAGAGGATGAGATGCTGGAAGAGGGGACCATCATGGAGGACAAGCCCTTGCACGGGATGTACCACCGGAACTAACTGAAGTGGCTGATCTCAACAAATCCTACCAATGGCTTGAAAGGGCTGGGCTGAAGGACAGCACAGAGGCACTCATCCTGGCCGCACAGGAGCAGGCCCTGAGCACCAGAGCCATAGAGGGCCCAGATCTACCACACCAGACAAGACCCAAGGTGTAGCTGTGCAAAGAGGCCCCAGAGACGGTCCAGCACATAACTGCAGGGTGTAAGATGGCTGGCAGGCAAAGCATACTGGAACGCCATAAACAAGTGGCTGGCATAGTATACAGGAACATCTGCGCGGAGTATGGACTGGAAAACCCCAAGGTCAAAGTGGGAAACACCTCCCAAGGTGGTAGAGGAACGAGCGAGCCAAGATCCTGTGGGACTTCCAGATCCAGACTGACAGAATGTAATGGCGAACCACCAGACATTGTGTGGGTGGATAAGAGCAGAGAAAAGCCGTAGTGGTGGATGTGGCAATACCAAGCGATGGTCAACATCAGGAAAAAGGAACATGAGAAACTAGAGAAAGTACCAAGGGCTCAGAGAAGAACTGGAGAAGGCTTGGAAGGTGAAGGCCACAGTGGTGCCTGTGGTGATTGGAGCACTAGGGGCTGTGACCCCCAAACTGGAGGAGTGGCTACGACAGATCCCTGGAAAAACATCCGAAATCTCAGTCCAGAAAAAGTGCAACCCTAGGAACAGCAAGGATACTGCGCAGAACCCTCAAGCTCCCTGGCCTACTGGTAGAGGACCCAAGCTTGGAAAGTGGATATATATATATATATATATATATCTATATATATATCTATATATATATATATATATATATATATATATATATAATATATAATATATATATATATATACTGTATTTCAAAATAGTTGTGGCAGTTTGCAAGATGAAAGGACTTTAAAATACTGACATGCATTTACACTCCTACTCCTTTACGTCCTGTCCTGAGTTTCACCCGCTTCAGTTTAACAGAAGTCTGTCATGCATTTGTAAAATTTCAATATGCAGAAGCTGCCTCCAGTCAAAGGGCTGTGAGTTTCTGTCTTGATTTGTGCAGCACTAAGGCACTCATAAAGCCATCATTTGATTGCCCTGTTTTTAAAAGAAGATGCCATCGACTTAAAACATGCTACTCATTAGTTACTCTTTAGACCTGGGTGGTTCCTCCAGACAAACAAAGTGAATTCAGAATTTATCTTCTTTTTTGATGGTTTGCCTTCTAGATATAAAGTATTTATGCTTGTTAAATGAACAAGTCAAATAAAATCACCAGTCTACAGTAGCATCTGTGTGCAGGTTTATAGCAAATTTTTCTGTTTAAAGAATATTTAGCATCCTGTCAACCATTTATTCAGGTTACCATGGCAACTTCACCCTGTTAAGAGGTGGTGGATATGACCCGTAACTTTTACAGACACTACTCACATGCACACTCACATAAGCCCAGCATGATTTAGAACAGAACCTATTCTAGTTTACTAATCATAATGCATTGCACGAAAGCTGAAAGCTTTTTTTCTTGTTTGATAAGAAATCCATAATAGACATTCTGGAGAGAAAAACTGTAGAAATAATTTATGAAAACCATTCATTTACAGATGCAAATCAATTTCCACAAATGGAATCATAATATCCATTTGTCAAGATTGGTGTGCCTCTGTTTATAATTGTTCTCCCCTGTACTGCATCAGTCTACTCCTCCTTTCAGCAGCTTCCAATTATTTTGGAAGCATCTGAAAGGAAGAGTAGACTGATAGAACAGCTCAGATGGTTCTGACATTTTCAATTTTTTAAACAGGCATCCATATGCAGCAGGAGTGCTATTTTCTACCCCTTTGTTAGGTAGCTTTCACATTTCCAGTTGTAAGATTCCAGTCATGACCTTCTTGGTGATTGATTTGACACTGCAGATGAAATTGTTGGGTCTGAATGTGTGACTTTCTTTATGGCTAACATTACTAGAGCAATTAAACATTTAATGAGGCATTAATTGTTACCCGCATGCTTATCCATTCAGCTGTGCCCGACCAGGTCCTGTGGGAATAGGCCCGGCCACCAGGTGCTCGCATGTGAGCCCCAACTCCGGGCCTCGCTTCAGGATGGGGCTGCGCCAGACCGGGGCCTCCTTTTGTCCTTGGTACTAGTCCTTGGTATTATAATTGATTTGATGATTTTTTAAAATTATTTTCATAATTTTATTTTGAGGTCAGGTTGCTCCTTGTCTGGTACAGTAGAGTAAGTGAAGAACTAAACTCTATTATAATCTAAAAACGTGGGATTCATGCCTCTATCAACCTTGTTTTCCAGCTGCACTGACTGAAAACATATTGCCTTTTTTTGTCCATCATGGGGGAGTTTGTGAACCACTTTGGCCTATCACCTTAAACTTGTTATGGAAAAAAAATCATCACAATGCAATTTGTTGACTGGACATTATACTTCTTTTTTTCTGCGTGAGTTGCACTTGCCTATGGTGCATCAGTGGCGTGTTAAATTGAACTTTGATTGAACTTTGGGCATAAATCACCACTACAGACCAGTCAGATAACACAATTTCTAAATCATCTAGTATCTAAATCCAGCATTTTGTAAATGTCTCCTCCTTCAGCCATTGTGGGTTGGAAAACAAGAACAAACCTTTGCAGAGTGCCAGCTTTCAAGCACTTAAGACTGATTATCCAATCAATGGTCATCTACATGTCATGTTCAGCATAATCGAGATCTGATAGGCTATTTCAGCTGTCTATGTTCATTCACTTATGGCACACAGGAGCCTGCTCTGCTCTAAAGGCCTCAGACAGCGTTCACATAACCTGATAAAAATTTACACACACATACGCACACACAGTGTAAGGGAAATGTCAAAAGATTTTTTTAAACATTGTACACAGTACAAAAAAAACAGGCTCATTGTGCTTCAACGAACAATATCTATAAAATCTATATTTCTTCAGGGTCTACAGAGTAGAACATAGAATTTGCTCAAGAGAAGCCAACAACAAGGAAACACTGTTGCACCTGCAATAAAGTACCATTATTAAAACTTCCTTTTATTTGAAATCCCACTATTGTTTAATGAGTTTCACCCAGGTATTCTTTAGTATCTCTAATTCTAATTCTAACTCTAATTCTAATTCTAATTCTAACCCTAATTCTAATATATTGTTGGACTTGTCAACCTCTAAGTGTCTGTTATGGCTGTTAACGTCTCCTGGCCTGACCCTTGTTGTCTTTTTAAGGTTGAGCAGGTACAGGTAGTTAGGGTGAGAGAGCTGCATGTCTGGGACTCAGACTTGCTTACATCCACTATTTCCAAAATAAATTAATTGCTTAGTGTTGAGCAACAGCCTGACAGCCTGAGAAAATATAAAGCCTCAGCAGATTTCTCTCAGCACATTGTGAAATTTGTCACATGGAGGAGGGTTCACTCTAGGGTAAGAGCTGCAGGGTCTTTTTTCCCTCCTAACAGTTTCACCCTCCCTCTAAACTGCATCAAAAAGGGACAGTAGTCCCTGTATTAAACGCATTCATAACTGAGGTTCATAACTGAGGTTCATCTCCCCCCCGTCTCTATTAATAATCCAAATCACTAAGCATCCACATTTAGACATTTTAGGTATTATATGAAAATGTTTTTTGGATTTCCCACCTTACTGCTGAAGGAGTGATGACAACTCATCATTATCCATAGCATATTGTTAGACATGCGCCAAAGAAATTTAATATTTAAATATTCTATTAATCTCATGTGGATATACAGACTGACATGAACCATTACAACGAATCAATTGTCATTTGCAGCTAACTTTTTATCTTGGTTCATGCAGGCAGATGGAGATTCTCTCATCATTTAAATTGATGACTGAAATTACCCATTATCATTAGGCCCCACACAGGCCTATTAGTTAGCCATGATATAGGAACATACTGGACTGTACTTGTACACCGATAATAATAATAATAATAATAATGTCACATTTTGGAACACAATAAATGCACAATGAAAACATATTGGGGAACTTTTAGAACATTTTCTTTAAAAGTCTCACTAATTATCAAAATAAATACTTTCACTTCCCAGCCGTCTGGTGAAAGGCAGCTTGGGCTGCACGATTTGTTCATCGTTTTGTTCATCGTTCACATCTCGGGCTCTGTAGCGAGCAGCAAGCACTACAGTTCGTTTGCGTTTTGTTCATACAGATCCTTACAGTACATTTGTTTGTTCATTTGTCATGTGGCCGCTACCGAGTGGCTGTCACCCTGTTGACAGGGAAGATGCAGGACATAACTAATCACTTTATTTTGGTGTGTATTTCCTTTCTTAGGTTTTTTTATATGGTTTGATTTGCTTGTGGCATTTTGTGTATTATAACTTGTCCGCTGATGCAAAACCATAATGTGTGATCCTGAAATTATGGAGAGGCGTCTCATTTAATGTTGAGAAACGAATTTGAAACTAAACCTCTACAAAAAGCTTGTCCAACAAATGATTCATAATCCATCCATCCATTTTCATCCGCTTATCCGGGGCCGGGTCGCGGGGGCAGCAGTCTAAGCAGAGAGTTCCAGACTTCCCTCTCCCCGGACACTTCCTCCAGCTCTTCCGGTGGGACCCCAAGACGTTCCCAGGCCAGCCGAGAGACGTAGTCTCTCCAGCGAGTCCTAGGTCTTCCTCGGGGCCTCCTACCGGTGGGACATGCCCGGAACACCTCCCCAGGGAGGCGTCCAGGAGGCATCCGAACTAGATGCCCGAGCCACCTCAGCTGGCTCCTCTCGATGTGGAGGAGCAGCGACTCTACTCCGAGCTCCTCCCGGGTGACAGAGCTCCTCACCTTATCTCTAAGGGAGCGCCCAGCCACCCTGCGGAGGAAGCTCATTTCAGCCGCTTGTATCCGTGACCTTGCCCTTTCGGTCATGACCCAAAGCTCATGACCATAGGTGAGGGTAGGAACGTAGATTGACCGGTAAATTGAGAGCTTTGCCTTTCGGCTCAGCTCCCTCTTCACCACGATGGACCGATACACCGACCGCATTACTGCAGCCGCCGCACCAATCCGTCTGTCAAACTCACGCTCCCTCCTTCCCTCACTCGTGAACAAGACCCCAAGATACTTAAACTCCTCCACTTGAGGCAGGAACTCTTCTCCAACCTGGAGAGAGCAAACCACCTTTTTCCGGTCGAGAACCATGGCCTCAGATTTGGAGGAACTGATTCTCATCCCAGCCGCTTCACACTCAGCTGCAAACCGCACCAGCGCACGCTGGAGGTCCTGGCCTGATGAAGCCAACAGGACAACATCATCTGCAAAAAGCAGAGATGCAATCCTGTGGTCCCCAAACCAGACCCCCTCCGGCCCCTGGCTGCGCCTAGAAATTCTGTCCATAAAAATAATGAACAGAACCGGTGACAAAGGGCAGCCCTGCCGAAGTCCAACATGCACCGGGAACAGGTCTGACTTATTGCTGGCAATGCGAACCAAGCTCCTGCTCCGGTTGTACAGAGACCGAACAGCCCTTAGCAAAGGGCCCTGGACTCCATACTCCCGGAGCACCCCCCACAGGATGTCACGAGGGACGCGGTCGAATGCCTTCTCCAGATCCACAAAGCACATGTAGACTGGTTGGGCAAACTCCCACAAACCCTCAAGCACCCTGCTGAGGGTATAAAGCTGGTCCAGCGTTCCACGACCAGGCCGAAAACCACATTGTTCCTCCTGTATCCGAGGTTCGACTATCGGCCGAATTCTCCTCTCCAGTACCCTGGCATAGACTTTCCCAGGGAGGCTGAGAAGTGTGATCCCCCTATAGTTGGAACACACTCTCCTGTCCCCCTTTTGTAAAGAGGGACAACCACCCCGGTTGTCCAGTCCAGAGGAACTGTCCCCCTCCTCCACGCGATGCTGCAGAGGCGTGTCACCCAAGACAGCCCCACAACATCCAGAGACTTGAGGTACTCAGGACGGATCTCATCCACCCCCGCTGCTCTGCCACCGAGGAGCTTACTAACTACCTCGGTGACCTCAGCCTGGGTGATGGGCGAGTCCGCCTCTGAGTCCCCTGCCTCTGCTTCCTCAGCAGAAGGCATGTCGGAGGGGTTGAGGAGATCCTCAAAGTACTCCTTCCACCGTCCGATAACATCCCCAGTTGAGGTCAACAGCTCCCCACCTCCACTGAAAACAGAGTTGGTAAAGAACTGCTTCCCCCTCCTGAGGCGCCGGACGGTTTGCCAGAATCTCTTTGAGGCCGAGCGATAGTCCTCCTCCATGGCCTCCCCGAACTCCTCCCAAGCCCGAGTTTTTGCCTCCGCAACTTATTCATAATAATTGCAAGAACCTGATAGTCAATGATACTAAGAATAATTGAACCTACTGGGAGAGTGATTTCATAAAAAGAGAAACAACATCAGTTGAGTTCAATAAGACTGCTAACCACAAATAGACCTGAACCCTTAAACTTCTGTTACGAAATCAGGCTCCTTATCCATTAGGCCACGTGGTCACAATCCCTTCTCAGTGAACTGGGGGACTAAATCTTTCGTGGTACTCTTGATGGAAAAGCCTTTTTATGCATTTAGGCACTGTTTATTGTTTTAAAAGCAACACATATATGATCTAAATCTGGCCGGTTAGCTCAGCTGGTTAGAGCATGGTGCTAATAAAACCAAGGCCATGGGTTCAACCCCCATACTAGCCTTCGACTATTACAAATGCATATTTGTTTTGCCAGCAATGATGAGCTGTGTTGTTTGTCGATGCTCGGGGTGTAAGATAGGTCTGCTTTAGATCATCAGAAGACAGACATCTGCT
This sequence comes from Betta splendens, assembly GCF_900634795.4. Taxonomy (NCBI): domain Eukaryota; kingdom Metazoa; phylum Chordata; class Actinopteri; order Anabantiformes; family Osphronemidae; genus Betta; species Betta splendens. The sequence continues at coordinate 16,156,156 of NC_040887.2, read as the reverse complement.
TGTGGCATTTCTGGAACATAGATCAGCTGGAATCAGGCAGAAAAGGTTTCACAATAGCTGTAGGTAATTTATTTGCTTAAATCTGATGTTGTGATCCTAACATTAGGGAGAGGTGTCTGATTTGAGGTTGAGAAACGGTTTTGAAACCAAACCTCTACAAAAATCTTGTCCAACAAATGATTCATAATAATGGCAACACCCTGATAGTCAATGATAATAAGAATAATTGAACATACTGGGACAGTGATTTCATACAAAGAGAAACAACATCTGTTGAGTTCAATAAGACTGCTAACTGCGAAGGGACTTGAACCCTTATTCTTCTAATCCGAAGTCAGATGCCTTATCCATTTGGCCACGTGGTCACAAAAAGCACCCTTCTCAGTGAACTGGGGGACTAGATCTTTCGTGGTACTCTTGATGGATAAGCCTTTTTTATGCATTTAGGCACTTTTATTGTTTTAAAAGCAACATATGTATGATCAAAATGTGGCCGGTTAGCTCAGCTGGTTAGAGCGTGGTGCTAATAAGGCCATGGGTTCAACCCCCATACTGGCCATCTACTGTTGCTAATGCACATTTGTTTTGCCAGCAATGATGAGCCGTGTTGTTTGTCGGTGCTCAGGCTGTAAGATAGGTCTGCTTTAGATCATCAGAAGACAGACATCTGCTTGTGGCATTTCTGGAACATAGATCAGCTGGAATCAGGCAGAAAATGTTTCACAATAGCTGTAGGTAATTTATTTGCTTAAATCTGATGTTGTGATCCTAACATTAGGGAGAGGTGTCTGATTTGAGGTTGAGAAACGGTTTTGAAACCAAACCTCTACAAAAATCTTGTCCAACAAATGATTCATAATAATGGCAACACCCTGATAGTCAATGATACTAAGAATAATTGAACATACTGGGACAGTGATTTCATACAAAGAGAAACAACATCTGTTGAGTTCAATAAGACTGCTAACTGCGAAGGGACTTGAACCCTTATTCTTCTAATCCGAAGTCAGATGCCTTATCCATTTGGCCAAGTGGTCAAAAAAAGCACCCTTCTCAGTGAACTGGGGGACTAGATCTTTCGTGGTACTCTTGATGGATAAGCCTTTTTTATGCATTTAGGCACTTTTTATTGTTTTAAAAGCAACATATGTATGATCAAAATTTGGCCGGTTAGCTCAGCTGGTTAGACTGTGGTGCTAATAAGGCCATGGGTTCAACCCCCATACTGGCCATCTACTGTTGCTAATGCACATTTGTTTTGCCAGCAATGATGAGCCGTGGTGTTTGTCGGTGCTCAGGCTGTAAGATAGGTCTGCTTTAGATCATCAGAAGACAGACATCTGCTTGTGGCATTTCTGGAATATAGATCAGCTGGAATCAGGCAGAAAATGTTTCACAACAGCTGTAGGCAATTTATTTGCTTAAATCTGATGTTGTGATCCTAACCTTAGGGAGAGGTGTCTGATTTGAGGTTGAGAAACGGTTTTGAAACCAAACCTCTACAAAAATCTTGTCCAACAAATGATTCATAATAATGGCAACACCCTGATAGTCAATGATACTAACAATAATTAAACATACTGGGACAGTGATTTGATACAAAGAGAAACAACATCTGTTGAGTTCAATGAGACTGCTAACCACGAAGGGACTTGAACCCTTAATCTTCTGATCCGAAGTCAGACGCCTTATCCATTAGGCCACGTGGTCACAAAAGGCACCCTTCTCAGTGAACTGGGGGACTAGATCTTTCGTGGTACTCTTGATGGATAAGCCTTTTTTATGCATTTAGGAACTGTTCATTGTTTCAAAAGCAACATAAATATAATCAAACGTGGCCGGTTAGCTCAGCTGGTTAGAGCGTGGTGCTAATAACGCCAAGGCCATGGGTTCAACCCCCATACTGGCCATCTACTCGCAAACGCACATTTGTTTTGCCAGCAATGATGAGCCGTGTTGTTTGTCGATGCTCGGGCTGTAAGATAGGTCTTCTTTAGATCATTAGAAGACAGACATCTGCTTTTGGCATTTCTAGAATATAGATCAACTCGAATCAGGTAGAAAATTTTTCACAACAGCTCTAGACAATTTTTTGCTTAATTTACTCTTTACTATTGCAAGCACATATTTCTTTTGCCAGCAATGATGAGATCTGTTGTTTCTTGATGTTCGGGGTGTAAGATAGGTCTGCTTTAGATCATCAGAAGACAGACATCTGCTTGTGGCATTTCTGGAATACAGATCAGCTGGAATCAGGCAGAAATGTTTCACAATAGCTGTAGGTAATTTATTTGCTTAAATCTGATGTTGTGATCCTAACATTAGGGAGAGGTGTCTGATTTGAGGTTGAGAAACGGTTTTGAAACCAAACCTCTACCAAAATCTTGTCCAACAAATGATTCATAATAATGGCAACACCTTGATAGTCAATGATACTAAGAATAATTGAACATACTGGGACAGTGATTTCATACAAAGAGAAACAACATCTGTTGAGTTCAATAAGACTGCTAACTGCGAAGGGACTTGAACCCTTATTCTTCTAATCCGAAGTCAGATGCCTTAACCATTTGGCCACGTGGTCACAAAAAGCACCCTTCTCAGTGAACTGGGGGACTAGATCTTTCGTGGTACTCTTGATGGATAAGCCTTTTTTATGCATTTAGGCACTTTTTATTGTTTTAAAAGCAACATATGTATGATCAAAATGTGGCCGGTTAGCTCAGCTGGTTAGAGCGTGGTGCTAATAAGGCCATGGGTTCAACCCCCATACTGGCCATCTACTGTTGCTAATGCACATTTGTTTTGCCAGCAATGATGAGCCGTGTTGTTTGTCGGTGCTCAGGCTGTAAGATAGGTCTGCTTTAGATCATCAGAAGACAGACATCTGCTTGTGGCATTTCTGGAACATAGATCAGCTGGAATCAGGCAGAAAATGTTTCACAATAGCTGTAGGTAATTTATTTGCTTAAATCTGATGTTGTGATCCTAACATTAGGGAGAGGGTGTCTGATTTGAGGTTGAGAAACGGTTTTGAAACCAAACCTCTACAAAAATCTTGTCCAACAAATGATTCATAATAATGGCAACACCCTGATAGTCAATGATACTAAGAATAATTGAACATACTGGGACAGTGATTTCATACAAAGAGAAACAACATCTGTTGAGTTCAATAAGACTGCTAACTGCGAAGGGACTTGAACCCTTATTCTTCTAATCCGAAGTCAGATGCCTTATCCATTTGGCCACGTGGTCACAAAAAGCACCCTTCTCAGTGAACTGGGGGACTAGATCTTTCGTGGTACTCTTGATGGATAAGCCTTTTTTATGCATTTAGGCACTTTTTATTGTTTTAAAAGCAACATATGTATGATCAAAATTTGGCCGGTTAGCTCAGCTGGTTAGACTGTGGTGCTAATAAGGCCATGGGTTCAACCCCCATACTGGCCATCTACTGTTGCTAATGCACATTTGTTTTGCCAGCAATGATGAGCCGTGTTGTTTGTCGGTGCTCAGGCTGTAAGATAGGTCTGCTTTAGATCATCAGAAGACAGACATCTGCTTGTTGCATTTATGGAATATAGATCAGCTGGAATCAGGCAGAAAATGTTTCACAACAGCTGTAGGCAATTTATTTGCTTAAATCTGATGTTGTGATCCTAACATTAGGGAGAGGTGTCTGATTTGAGGTTGAGAAACGGTTTTGAAACCAAACCTCTACAAAAATCTTGTCCAACAAATGATTCATAATAATGGCAACACCCTGATAGTCAATGATACTAAGAATAATTAAACATACTGGGACAGTGATTTCATACAAAGAGAAACAACATCTGTTGAGTTCAATGAGACTGCTAACCACGAAGGGACTTGAACCCTTAATCTTCTGATCCGAAGTCAGACGCCTTATCCATTAGGCCACGTGGTCACGAAAGGCACCCTTCTCAGTGAACTGGGGGACTAGATCTTTCGTGGTACTCTTGATGGATAAGCCTTTTTTATGCATTTAGGAACTGTTTATTGTTTCAAAAGCAACATAAATATAATCAAAACATGGCCGGTTAGCTCAGCTGGTTAGAGCGTGGTGCTAATAACGCCAAGGCCATGGGTTCAACCCCCATACTGGCCATCTACTCGCAAACGCACATTTGTTTTGCCAGCAATGATGAGCCGTGTTGTTTGTCGATGCTCGGGCTGTAAGATAGGTCTTCTTTAGATCATTAGAAGACAGACATCTGCTTTTGGCATTTCTAGAATATAGATCAACTCGAATCAGGTAGAAAATTTTTCACAACAGCTCTAGACAATTTTTTGCTTAATTTACTCTTTACTATTGCAAGCACATATTTCTTTTGCCAGCAATGATGAGATCTGTTGTTTCTTGATGTTCGGGGTGTAAGATAGGTCTGCTTTAGATCATCAGAAGACAGACATCTGCTTGTGGCATTTATGGAATATAGATCAGCTGGAATCAGGTAGAAAATGTTTCACAACAGCTCTAGGCAATTTTTTTGCTTAAATCTGATGTTGTGATCCTAACATTAGGGAGAGGTGTCTGATTTGAGGTTGAGAAATGGTTTTGAAACCAAACCTCTACAAAAATCTTGTCCAACAAATGATTCATCATAATGGCAACACCCTGATAGTCAATGATACTAAGAATAATTGAACATACTGGGACAGTGTTTTCATACAAAGAGAAACAACATCTGTTGAGTTCAATAAGACTGCTAACCACGAATGGACTTGAACCCTTAATATTCTGATCTGAAGTCAGACGCCTTATCCATTAGGCCACGTGGTCACGAAAAGCCCCCTTCTCAGTGAACTGGGGGAGTAGATCTTTTGTGGTACTCTTGATGGATAAGCCTTTTTTATGCATTTAGGCACTTTTTATTGTTTTAAAAGCAACATATGTATGATCAAATGTGGCCGGTTAGCTCAGCTGGTTAGAGTGTGGTGCTAATAACGCCAAGGCCATGGGTTCAACCCCCATACTGGCCATCTACTGTTGCAAATGCACATTTGTTTTGCCAGCAATGATGAGCCGTGTTGTTTGTCGGTGCTCAGGCTGTAAGATAGGTCTGCTTTAGATCATCAGAAGACAGACATCTGCTTGTGGCATTTGACGCCTTATCCATTTGGCCACGTGGTCACCAAAGGCACCCTTCTCAGTGAACTGGGGGACTAGATCTTTCGTGGTACTCTTGATGGATAAGCCTTTTTTATGCATTTAGGAACTGTTTATTGTTTCAAAAGCAACATATATATAATCAAAATGTGGCCGGTTAGCACAGCTGGTTAGAGCGTGGTGCTAATAACGCCAAGGCCATGGGTTTAACCCCCATACTGGCCATCTACTGTTGCAAGTGAGCATTTGTTTTGCCAGCAATGATGAGCCGTGTTGTTTGTCGGTGCTCAGGCTGTAAGATAGGTCTGCTTTAGATCATCAGAAGACAGACATCTGCTTGTGGCATTTCTGGATTATAGATCAGCTGGAATCAGGCAGAAAATGTTTCACAACAGCTGTAGGCAATTTATTTGCTTAAATCTGATGTTGTGATCCTAACATTAGGGAGAGGTGTCTGATTTGAGGTTGAGAAACGGTTTTGAAACCAAACCTCTACAAAAATCTTGTCCAACAAATGATTCATAATAATGGCAACACCCTGATAGTCAATGATACTAAGAATAATTGAATATACTGGGACAGTGATTTCATACAAAGAGAATCAACATCTGTTGAGTTCAATAAGACTGCTAACCACGAATGGACTTGAACCCTTAATATTCTGATCTGAAGTCAGACGCCTTATCCATTAGGCCATGTGGTCACGAAAAGCACCCTTCTCAGTGAACTGGGGGAGTAGATCTTTTGTGGTACTCTTGATGGATAACCCTTTTTTATGCATTTAGGAACTGTTCATTGTTTCAAAAGCAACATAAATATAATCAAACGTGGCCGGTTAGCTCAGCTGGTTAGAGCGTGGTGCTAATAACGCCAAGGCCATGGGTTCAACCCCCATACTGGCTATCTACTAGCAAACGCACATTTGTTTTGCCAGCAATGATGAGCCGTGTTGTTTGTCGATGCTCGGGCTGTAAGATAGGTCTTCTTTAGATCATTAGAAGACAGACATCTGCTTTTGGCATTTCTAGAATATAGATCAACTCGAATCAGGTAGAAAATTTTTCACAACAGCTCTAGACAATTTTTTGCTTAATTTACTCTTTACTATTGCAAGCACATATTTCTTTTGCCAGCAATGATGAGATCTGTTGTTTCTTGATGTTCGGGGTGTAAGATAGGTCTGCTTTAGATCATCAGAAGACAGACATCTGCTTGTGGCATTTCTGGAATATAGATCAGCTGGAATCAGGCAGAAATGTTTCACAACAGCTGTAGGCAATTTATTTGCTTAAATCTGATGTTGTGATCCTAACATTAGGGAGAGGTGTCTGATTTGAGGTTGAGAAACGGTTTTGAAACCAAACCTCTCCAAAAATCTTGTTCAACAAATGATTCATAATAATGGCAACACCCTGATAGTCAATGATACTAAGAATAATTAAACATACTGGGACAGTGATTTCATACAAAGAGAAACAACATCTGTTGAGTTCAATGAGACTGCTAACCACGAAGGGACTTGAACCCTTAATCTTCTGATCCGAAGTCAGACGCCTTATCCATTAGGCCACATGGTCACGAAAGGCACCCTTCTCAGTGAACTGGGGGACTAGATCTTTCGTGGTACTCTTGATGGATAAGCCTTTTTTATGCATTTAGGCACTGTTTATTGTTTCAAAAGCAACATATATATGATCAATACGTGTCCTGTTAGCTCAGCTGGTTAGAGCGTGGTGCTAATAACGCCAAGGCCATGGGTTCAACCCCCATACTGGCCATCTACTCGCAAACGCACATTTGTTTTGCCAGCAATGATGAGCCGTGTTGTTTGTCGATGCTCGGGCTGTAAGATAGGTCTTCTTTAGATCATTAGAAGACAGACATCTGCTTTTGGCATTTCTAGAATATAGATCAACTCGAATCAGGTAGAAAATTTTTCACAACAGCTCTAGACAATTTTTTGCTTAATTTACTCTTTACTATTGCAAGCACATATTTCTTTTGCCAGCAATGATGAGATCTGTTGTTTCTTGATGTTCGGGGTGTAAGATAGGTCTGCTTTAGATCATCAGAAGACAGACATCTGCTTGTGGCATTTCTGGAATATAGATCAGCTGGAATCAGGCAGAAATGTTTCACAACAGCTGTAGGCAATTTATTTGCTTAAATCTGATGTTGTGATCCTAACATTAGGGAGAGGTGTCTGATTTGAGGTTGAGAAACGGTTTTGAAACCAAACCTCTACAAAAATCTTGTTCAACAAATGATTCATAATAATGGCAACACCCTGATAGTCAATGATACTAAGAATAATTAAACATACTGGGACAGTGATTTCATACAAAGAGAAACAACATCTGTTGAGTTCAATGAGACTGCTAACCACGAAGGGACTTGAACCCTTAATCTTCTGATCCGAAGTCTGACGCCTTATCCATTAGGCCACGTGGTCACGAAAGGCACCCTTCTCAGTGAACTGGGGGACTAGATCTTTCGTGGTACTCTTGATGGATAAGCCTTTTTTATGCATTTAGGCACTGTTTATTGTTTCAAAAGCAACATATATATGATCAATACGTGTCCTGTTAGCTCAGCTGGTTAGAGCGTGGTTCTAATAACGCCAAGGCCATGGGTTCAACCCCCATACTGGCCATCTACTGTTGCAAATGCGCATTTGTTTTGCCAGCAATGATGAGCCGTGGTGTTTGTCGGTGCTCAGGCTGTAAGATAGGTCTGCTTTAGATCATCAGAAGACAGACATCTGCTTGTGGCATTTCTGGAATATAGATCAGCTGGAATCAGGCAGAAAATGTTTCACAACAGCTGTAGGCAATTTATTTGCTTAAATCTGATGTTGTGATCCTAACATTAGGGAGAGGTGTCTGATTTGAGGTTGAGAAACGGTTTTGAAACCAAACCTCTACAAAAATCTTGTCCAACAAATGATTCATAATAATGGCAAATCCCTGATAGTCAATGATACTAAGAATAATTGAATATACTGGGACAGTGATTTCATACAAAGAGAATCAACATCTGTTGAGTTCAATAAGACTGCTAACCACGAATGGACTTGAACCCTTAATATTCTGATCTGAAGTCAGACGCCTTATCCATTAGGCCATGTGGTCACGAAAAGCACCCTTCTCAGTGAACTGGGGGAGTAGATCTTTTGTGGTACTCTTGATGGATAAGCCTTTTTTATGCATTTAGGCACTTTTTATTGTTTTAAAAGCAACATATGTATGATCAAATGTGGCCGGTTAGCTCAGCTGGTTAGAGTGTGGTGCTAATAACGCCAAGGCCATGGGTTCAACCCCCATACTGGCCATCTACTGTTGCAAATGCACATTTGTTTTGCCAGCAATGATGAGCCGTGTTGTTTGTCGGTGCTCAGGCTGTAAGATAGGTCTGCTTTAGATCATCAGAAGACAGACATCTGCTTGTGGCATTTGACGCCTTATCCATTTGGCCACGTGGTCACCAAAGGCACCCTTCTCAGTGAACTGGGGGACTAGATCTTTCGTGGTACTCTTGATGGATAAGCCTTTTTTATGCATTTAGGAACTGTTTATTGTTTCAAAAGCAACATATATATAATCAAAATGTGGCCGGTTAGCTCAGCTGGTTAGAGCGTGGTGCTAATAACGCCAAGGCCATGGGTTTAACCCCCATACTGGCCATCTACTGTTGCAAGTGAGCATTTGTTTTGCCAGCAATGATGAGCCGTGTTGTTTGTCGGTGCTCAGGCTGTAAGATAGGTCTGCTTTAGATCATCAGAAGACAGACATCTGCTTGTGGCATTTCTGGATTATAGATCAGCTGGAATCAGGCAGAAAATGTTTCACAACAGCTGTAGGCAATTTATTTGCTTAAATCTGATGTTGTGATCCTAACATTAGGGAGAGGTGTCTGATTTGAGGTTGAGAAACGGTTTTGAAACCAAACCTCTACAAAAATCTTGTCCAACAAATGATTCATAATAATGGCAACACCCTGATAGTCAATGATACTAAGAATAATTGAATATACTGGGACAGTGATTTCATACAAAGAGAATCAACATCTGTTGAGTTCAATAAGACTGCTAACCACGAATGGACTTGAACCCTTAATATTCTGATCTGAAGTCAGACGCCTTATCCATTAGGCCATGTGGTCACGAAAAGCACCCTTCTCAGTGAACTGGGGGAGTAGATCTTTTGTGGTACTCTTGATGGATAACCCTTTTTTATGCATTTAGGAACTGTTCATTGTTTCAAAAGCAACATAAATATAATCAAACGTGGCCGGTTAGCTCAGCTGGTTAGAGCGTGGTGCTAATAACGCCAAGGCCATGGGTTCAACCCCCATACTGGCCATCTACTCGCAAACGCACATTTGTTTTGCCAGCAATGATGAGCCGTGTTGTTTGTCAATGCTCGGGCTGTAAGATAGGTCTTCTTTAGATCATTAGAAGACAGACATCTGCTTTTGGCATTTCTAGAATATAGATCAACTCGAATCAGGTAGACAATTTTTCACAACAGCTCTAGACAATTTTTTGCTTAATTTACTCTTTACCATTGCAAGCACATATTTCTTTTGCCAGCAATGATGAGATCTGTTGTTTTTTGATGTTCGGGGTGTAAGATAGGTCTCCTTTAGATCATCAGAAGACAGACATCTGCTTGTGGCATTTCTGGAATATAGATCAGCTGGAATCAGGCAGAAAATGTTTCACAACAGCTGTAGGCAATTTATTTTCTTAAATCTGATGTTGTGATCCTAACATTATGGAGAGGTGTCTGATTTGAGGTTGAGAAACGGTTTTGAAACCAAACCTCTACAAAAATCTTGTCCAACAAATGATTCATAATAATGGCAAAACCCTGATAGTCAATGATACTAAGAATAATTGAACATACTGGGACAGTGATTTCATACAAAGAGAAACAACATCTGTTGAGTTCAATGAGACTGCTAACCACGAAGGGACTTGAACCCTTAATCTTCTGATCCGAAGTCAGACGCCTTATCCATTTGGCCACGTGGTCACCAAAGGCACCCTTCTCAGTGAACTGGGGGACTAGATCTTTCGTGGTACTCTTGATGGATAAGCCTTTTTTATGCATTTAGGCACTTTTTATTGTTTTAAAAGCAACATATGTATGATAAAATGTGGCCGGTTAGCTCAGCTGGTTAGAGTGTGGTGCTAATAACGCCAAGGCTATGGGTTCAACCCCCATACTGGCCATCTACTGTTGCAAATGCGCATTTGTTTTGCCAGCAATGATGAGCCGTGGTGTTTGTCGGTGCTCAGGCTGTAAGATAGGTCTGCTTTAGATCATCAGAAGACAGACATCTGCTTGTGGCATTTCTGGAATATAGATCAGCTGGAATCAGGCAGAAAATGTTTCACAACAGCTGTAGGCAATTTATTTGCTTAAATCTGATGTTGTGATCCTAACATTAGGGAGAGGTGTCTGATTTGAGGTTGAGAAACGGTTTTGAAACCAAACCTCTACAAAAATCTTGTCCAACAAATGATTCATAATAATGGCAAATCCCTGATAGTCAATGATACTAAGAATAATTGAATATACTGGGACAGTGATTTCATACAAAGAGAATCAACATCTGTTGAGTTCAATAAGACTGCTAACCACGAATGGACTTGAACCCTTAATATTCTGATCTGAAGTCAGACGCCTTATCCATTAGGCCATGTGGTCACGAAAAGCACCCTTCTCAGTGAACTGGGGGAGTAGATCTTTTGTGGTACTCTTGATGGATAACCCTTTTTTATGCATTTAGGCACTTTTTATTGTTTTAAAAGCAACATATGTATGATCAAATGTGGCCGGTTAGCTCAGCTGGTTACACTGTGGTGCTAATAACGCCAAGTCCATGGGTTCAACCCCCATACTGGCCATCTACTGTTGCAAATGCGCATTTGTTTTGCCAGCAATGATGAGCCGTGTTGTTTGTCGATGCTCGGGCTGTAAGATAGGTCTTCTTTAGATCATCAGAAGACAGACATCTGCTTGTGGCATTTCTGGAATATAGATCAGCTGGAATCAGGCAGAAAATGTTTCACAACAGCTGTAGGCAATTTATTTGCTTAAATCTGATGTTGTGATCCTAACCTTAGGGAGAGGTGTCTGATTTGAGGTTGAGAAACGGTTTTGAAACCAAACCTCTACAAAAATCTTGTCCAACAAATGATTCATAATAATGGCAACACCCTGATAGTCAATGATACTAACAATAATTAAACATACTGGGACAGTGATTTCATACAAAGAGAAACAACATCTGTTGAGTTCAATGAGACTGCTAACCACGAAGGGACTTGAACCCTTAATCTTCTGATCCGAAGTCAGACGCCTTATCCATTAGGCCACGTGGTCACAAAAGGCACCATTCTCAGTGAACTGGGGGACTAGATCTTTCGTGGTACTCTTGATGGATAAGCCTTTTTTATGCATTTAGGAACTGTTCATTGTTTCAAAAGCAACATATATATGATCTAAATCTGGCTGGTTAGCTCAGCTGGTTAGAGCATGGTGCTAATAAAACCAAGGCCATGGGTTCAACCCCCATACTAGCCTTCGACTATTACAAATGCATATTTGTTTTGCCAGCAATGATGAGCTGTGTTGTTTGTCAATGCTCGGGGTGTGAGATAGGTCTGCTTTAGATCATCAGAAGACAGACATCTGCTTGTGGCATTTCTGGAACATAGATCAGCTGGAGTCAGGCAGAAAATGTTTCACAATAGCTGTAGGTAATTTATTTGCTTAAATCTGATGTTGTGATCCTAACATTAGGGAGAGGTGTCTGATTTAAGGTTGAGAAACGGTTTTGAAACCAAACCTCTACAAAAATCTTGTCCAACAAATGATTCATAATAATGGCAACACCCTGATAGTCAATGATACTAAGAATAATTGAACATACTGGGACAGTGATTTCATACAAAGAGAAACAACATCTGTTGAGTTCAATAAGACTGCTAACTGCGAAGGGACTTGAACCCTTATTCTTCTAATCCGAAGTCAGATGCCTTAACCATTTGGCCACGTGGTCACAAAAAGCACCCTTCTCAGTGAACTGGGGGACTAGATCTTTCGTGGTACTCTTGATGGATAAGCCTTTTTTATGCATTTAGGCACTTTTTATTGTTTTAAAAGCAACATATGTATGATCAAAATGTGGCCGGTTAGCTCAGCTGTTTAGAGCGTGGTGCTAATAAGGCCATGGGTTCAACCCCCATACTGGCCATCTACTGTTGCTAATGCACATTTGTTTTGCCAGCAATGATGAGCCGTGTTGTTTGTCGGTGCTCAGGCTGTAAGATAGGTCTGCTTTAGATCATCAGAAGACAGACATCTGCTTGTGGCATTTCTGGAACATAGATCAGCTGGAATCAGGCAGAAAATGTTTCACAATAGCTGTAGGTAATTTATTTGCTTAAATCTGATGTTGTGATCCTAACATTAGGGAGAGGTGTCTGATTTGAGGTTGAGAAACGGTTTTGAAACCAAACCTCTACAAAAATCTTGTCCAACAAATGATTCATAATAATGGCAACACCCTGATAGTCAATGATACTAAGAATAATTGAACATACTGGGACAGTGATTTCATACAAAGAGAAACAACATCTGTTGAGTTCAATAAGACTGCTAACTGCGAAGGGACTTGAACCCTTATTCTTCTAATCCGAAGTCAGATGCCTTATCCATTTGGCCACGTGGTCACAAAAAGCACCCTTCTCAGTGAACTGGGGGACTAGATCTTTCGTGGTACTCTTGATGGATAAGCCTTTTTTATGCATTTAGGCACTTTTTATTGTTTTAAAAGCAACATATGTATGATCAAAATTTGGCCGGTTAGCTCAGCTGGTTAGACTGTGGTGCTAATAAGGCCATGGGTTCAACCCCCATACTGGCCATCTACTGTTGCTAATGCACATTTGTTTTGCCAGCAATGATGAGCCGTGTTGTTTGTCGGTGCTCAGGCTGTAAGATAGGTCTGCTTTAGATCATCAGAAGACAGACATCTGCTTGTGGCATTTATGGAATATAGATCAGCTGGAATCAGGCAGAAAATGTTTCACAACAGCTGTAGGCAATTTATTTGCTTAAATCTGATGTTGTGATCCTAACATTAGGGAGAGGTGTCTGATTTGAGGTTGAGAAACGGTTTTGAAACCAAACCTCTACAAAAATCGTGTCCAACAAATGATTCATAATAATGGCAACACCCTGATAGTCAATGATACTAAGAATAATTAAACATACTGGGACAGTGATTTCATACAAAGAGAAACAACATCTGTTGAGTTCAATGAGACTTCTAACCACGAAGGGACTTGAACCCTTAATCTTCTGATCCGAAGTCAGACGCCTTATCCATTAGGCCACGTGGTCACAAAAGGCACCTTTCTCAGTGAACTGGGGGACTAGATCTTTCGTGGTACTCTTGATGGATAAGCCTTTTTTATGCATTTAGGCACTTTTTATTGTTTTAAAAGCAACATATGTATGATCAAAATTTGGCCGGTTAGCTCAGCTGGTTAGACTGTGGTGCTAATAAGGCCATGGGTTCAACCCCCATACTGGCCATCTACTGTTGCTAATGCACATTTGTTTTGCCAGCAATGATGAGCCGTGTTGTTTGTCGGTGCTCAGGCTGTAAGATAGGTCTGCTTTAGATCATCAGAAGACAGACATCTGCTTGTGGCATTTATGGAATATAGATCAGCTGGAATCAGGCAGAAAATGTTTCACAACAGCTGTAGGCAATTTATTTGCTTAAATCTGATGTTGTGATCCTAACATTAGGGAGAGGTGTCTGATTTGAGGTTGAGAAACGGTTTTGAAACCAAACCTCTACAAAAATCTTGTCCAACAAATGATTCATAATAATGGCAACACCCTGATAGTCAATGATACTAAGAATAATTAAACATACTGGGACAGTGATTTCATACAAAGAGAAACAACATCTGTTGAGTTCAATGAGACTTCTAACCACGAAGGGACTTGAACCCTTAATCTTCTGATCCGAAGTCAGACGCCTTATCCATTAGGCCACGTGGTCACAAAAGGCACCCTTCTCAGTGAACTGGGGGACTAGATCTTTCGTGGTACTCTTGATGGATAAGCCTTTTTTATGCATTTAGGAACTGTTTATTGTTTCAAAAGCAACATATATATAATCAAAATGTGGCCGGTTAGCTCAGCTGGTTAGAGCGTGGTGCTAATAACGCCAAGGCCATGGGTTCAACCCCCATACTGGCCATCTACTGTTGCAAGTGAGCATTTGTTTTGCCAGCAATGATGAGCCGTGTTGTTTGTCGGTGCTCAGGCTGTAAGATAGGTCTGCTTTAGATCATCAGAAGACAGACATCTGCTTTTGGCATTTCTGGATTATAGATCAGCTGGAATCAGGCAGAAAATGTTTCACAACAGCTGTAGGCAATTTATTTGCTTAAATCTGATGTTGTGATCCTAACATTAGGGAGAGGTGTCTGATTTGAGGTTGAGAAACGGTTTTGAAACCAAACCTCTACAAAAATCTTGTTCAACAAATGATTCATAATAATGGCAACACCCTGATAGTCAATGATACTAAGAATAATTAAACATACTGGGACAGTGATTTCATACAAAGAGAAACAACATCTGTTGAGTTCAATGAGACTGCTAACCACGAAGAGACTTGAACCCTTAATCTTCTGATCCGAAATCAGACGCCTTATCCATTAGGCCACGTGGTCACGAAAGGCACCCTTCTCAGTGAACTGGGGGACTAGATCTTTCGTGGTACTCTTGATGGATAAGCCTTTTTTATGCATTTAGGCACTGTTTATTGTTTCAAAAGCAACATATATATGATCAATACGTGGCCTGTTAGCTCAGCTGGTTAGAGCGTGGTGCTAATAACGCCAAGGCCATGGGTTCAACCCCCATACTGGCCATCTACTGTTGCAAACGCACATTTGTTTTGCCAGCAATGATGAGCCGTGCTGTTTGTCGATGCTCGGGCTGTAAGATAGGTCTTCTTTAGATCATCAGAAGACAGACATCTGCTTGTGGCATTTCTAGAATATAGATCAACTCGAATCAGGAAGACAATTTTTCACAACAGCTCTAGACAATTTTTTGCTTAATTTACTCTTTACCATTGCAAGCACATATTTCTTTTGCCAGCAATGATGAGATCTGTTGTTTTTTGATGTTCGGGGTGTAAGATAGGTCTCCTTTAGATCATCAGAAGACAGACATCTGCTTGTGGCATTTCTGGAATATAGATCAGCTGGAATCAGGCAGAAAATGTTTCACAACAGCTGTAGGCAATTTATTTTCTTAAATCTGATGTTGTGATCCTAACATTATGGAGAGGCGTCTGATTTGAGGTTGAGAAACGGTTTTGAAACCAAACCTCTACAAAAATCTTGTCCAACAAATGATTCATAATAATGGCAAAACCCTGATAGTCAATGATACTAAGAATAATTGAACATACTGGGACAGTGATTTCATACAAAGTGAAACAACATCTGTTGAGTTCAATAAGACTACTAACCACGAAGGGACTTGAACCCTTAATCTTCTGATCCGAAGTCAGACGCCTTATCCGTTAGGCCACGTGATCATGAAAAGCAGCCTTCTCAGTGAACTGGGGGAGTAGATCTTTTGTGGTACTCTTGATGGATAAGCCTTTTATACGCATTTAGGCACTGTTTATTGTTTCAAAAGCAACATATATATGATCAATACGTGGCCTGTTAGCTCAGCTGGTTAGAGCGTGGTGCTAATAACGCCAAGGCCATGGGTTCAACCCCCATACTGGCCAACTACTGTTGCAAACGCACATTTGTTTTGCCAGCAATGATGAGCCGTGTTGTTTGTCGATGCTCGGGCTGTAAGATAGGTCTTCTTTAGATCATCAGAAGACAGACATCTGCTTGTGGCATTTCTAGAATATAGATCAACTCGAATCAGGTAGACAATTTTTCACAACAGCTCTAGACAATTTTTTGCTTAATTTACTCTTTACCATTGCAAGCACATATTTCTTTTGCCAGCAGAGATGAGATCTGTTGTTTTTTGATGTTCGGGGTGTAAGATAGGTCTCCTTTAGATCATCAGAAGACAGACATCTGCTTGTGGCATTTCTGGAATATAGATCAGCTGGAATCAGGCAGAAAATGTTTCACAACAGCTGTAGGCAATTTATTTGCTTAAATCTGATGTTGTGATCTTAACATTATGGAGAGGTGTCTGATTTGAGGTTGAGAAACGGTTTTGAAACCAAACCTCTACAAAAATCTTGTCCAACAAATGATTCATAATAATGGCAAAACCCTGATAGTCAATGATACTAAGAATAATTGAACATACTGGGACAGTGATTTCTTACAAAGAGAAACAACATCTGTTGAGTTCAATGAGACTGCTAACCACGAAGGGACTTGAACCGTTAATCTTCTGATCTGAACTCAGACGCCTTATCCATTAGGCCATGTGGTCACAAAAAGCACCCTTCTCAGTGAACTGGGGGAGTAGATCTTTTGTGGTACTCTTGATGGATAACCCTTTTTTATGCATTTAGGAACTGTACATTGTTTCAAAAGCAACATAAATATAATCAAACGTGGCGGGTTAGCTCAGCTGGTTAGAGCGTGGTGCTAATAACGCCAAGGCCATGGGTTCAACCCCCATACTGGCCATCTACTCGCAAACGCACATTTGTTTTGCCAGCAATGATGAGCCGTGTTGTTTGTCGATGCTCGGGCTGTAAGATAGGTCTTCTTTAGATCATTAGAAGACAGACCTCTGCTTTTGGCATTTCTAGAATATAGATCAACTCGAATCAGGTAGAAAATTTTTCACAACAGCTCTAGACAATTTTTTGCTTAATTTACTCTTTACTATTGCAAGCACATATTTCTTTTGCCAGCAATGATGAGATCTGTTGTTTCTTGATGTTCGGGGTGTAAGATAGGTCTGCTTTAGATCATCAGAAGACAGACATCTGCTTGTGGCATTTCTGGAATATAGATCAGCTGGAATCAGGCAGAAATGTTTCACAACAGCTGTAGGCAATTTATTTGCTTAAATCTGATGTTGTGATCCTAACATTAGGGAGAGGTGTCTGATTTGAGGTTGAGAAACGGTTTTGAAACCAAACCTCTACAAAAATCTTGTTCAACAAATGATTCATAATAATGGCAACACCCTGATAGTCAATGATACTAAGAATAATTAAACATACTGGGACAGTGATTTCATACAAAGAGAAACAACATCTGTTGAGTTCAACGAGACTGCTAACCACGAAGGGACTTGAACCCTTAATCTTCTGATCCGAAGTCAGACGCCTTATCCATTTGGCCACGTGGTCACCAAAGGCACCCTTCTCAGTGAACTGGGGGACTAGATCTTTCGTGGTACTCTTGATGGATAAGCCTTTTTTATGCATTTAGGCACTTTTTATTGTTTTAAAAGCAACATATGTATGATCAAATGTGGCCGGTTAGCTCAGCTGGTTAGAGTGTGGTGCTAATAACGCCAAGGCCATGGGTTCAACCCCCATACTGGCCATCTACTGTTGCAAATGCACATTTCTTTTGCCAGCAATGATGAGCCGTGTTGTTTGTCGGTGCTCAGGCTGTAAGATAGGTCTGCTTTAGATCATCAGAAGACAGACATCTGCTTGTGGCATTTGACGCCTTATCCATTTGGCCACGTGGTCACCAAAGGCACCCTTCTCAGTGAACTGGGGGACTAGATCTTTCGTGGTACTCTTGATGGATAAGCCTTTTTTATGCATTTAGGAACTGTTTATTGTTTCAAAAGCAACATATATATGATCAAAATTTGGCCGGTTAGCTCAGCTGGTTAGACTGTGGTGCTAATAAGGCCATGGGTTCAACCCCCATACTGGCCATCTACTGTTGCTAATGCACATTTGTTTTGCCAGCAATGATGAGCCGTGTTGTTTGTCGGTGCTCAGGCTGTAAGATAGGTCTGCTTTAGATCATCAGAAGACAGACATCTGCTTGTGGCATTTATGGAATATAGATCAGCTGGAATCAGGCAGAAAATGTTTCACAACAGCTGTAGGCAATTTATTTGCTTAAATCTGATGTTGTGATCCTAACATTAGGGAGAGGTGTCTGATTTGAGGTTGAGAAACGGTTTTGAAACCAAACCTCTACAAAAATCTTGTTCAACAAATGATTCATAATAATGGCAACACCCTGATAGTCAATGATACTAAGAATAATTAAACATACTGGGACAGTGATTTCATACAAAGAGAAACAACATCTGTTGAGTTCAATGAGACTGCTAACCACGAAGGGACTTGAACCCTTAATCTTCTGATCCGAAGTCAGACGCCTTATCCATTAGGCCACGTGGTCACGAAAGGCACCCTTCTCAGTGAACTGGGGGACTAGATCTTTCGTGGTACTCTTGATGGATAACCCTTTTTTATGCATTTAGGAACTGTTCATTGTTTCAAAAGCAACATAAATATAATCAAACGTGGCCGGTTAGCTCAGCTGGTTAGAGCGTGGTGCTAATAACGCCAAGGCCATGGGTTCAACCCCCATACTGGCCATCTACTCGCAAACGCACATTTGTTTTGCCAGCAATGATGAGCCGTGTTGTTT
Organism: Betta splendens; assembly: GCF_900634795.4. NCBI lineage: Eukaryota > Metazoa > Chordata > Actinopteri > Anabantiformes > Osphronemidae > Betta > Betta splendens. The sequence continues at coordinate 16,137,347 of NC_040887.2, read as the reverse complement.
GTCGATGCTCGGGCTGTAAGATAGGTCTTCTTTAGATCATTAGAAGACAGACATCTGCTTTTGGCATTTCTAGAATATAGATCAACTCGAATCAGGTAGAAAATTTTTCACAACAGCTCTAGACAATTTTTTGCTTAATTTACTCTTTACTATTGCAAGCACATATTTCTTTTGCCAGCAATGATGAGATCTGTTGTTTCTTGATGCTCAGGCTGTAAGATAGGTCTGCTTTAGATCATCAGAAGACAGACATCTGCTTGTGGCATTTCTGGAATATAGATCAGCTGGAATCAGGCAGAAATGTTTCACAACAGCTGTAGGCAATTTATTTGCTTAAATCTGATGTTGTGATCCTAACATTAGGGAGAGGTGTCTGATTTGAGGTTGAGAAACGGTTTTGAAACCAAACCTCTACAAAAATCTTGTTCAACAAATGATTCATAATAATGGCAACACCCTGATAGTCAATGATACTAAGAATAATTAAACATACTGGGACAGTGATTTCATACAAAGAGAAACAACATCTGTTGAGTTCAATGAGACTGCTAACCACGAAGGGACTTGAACCCTTAATCTTCTGATCCGAAGTCTGACGCCTTATCCATTAGGCCACGTGGTCACGAAAGGCACCCTTCTCAGTGAACTGGGGGACTAGATCTTTCGTGGTACTCTTGATGGATAAGCCTTTTTTATGCATTTAGGCACTGTTTATTGTTTCAAAAGCAACATATATATGATCAATACGTGTCCTGTTAGCTCAGCTGGTTAGAGCGTGGTTCTAATAACGCCAAGGCCATGGGTTCAACCCCCATACTGGCCATCTACTGTTGCAAATGCGCATTTGTTTTGCCAGCAATGATGAGCCGTGGTGTTTGTCGGTGCTCAGGCTGTAAGATAGGTCTGCTTTAGATCATCAGAAGACAGACATCTGCTTGTGGCATTTCTGGAATATAGATCAGCTGGAATCAGGCAGAAAATGTTTCACAACAGCTGTAGGCAATTTATTTGCTTAAATCTGATGTTGTGATCCTAACATTAGGGAGAGGTGTCTGATTTGAGGTTGAGAAACGGTTTTGAAACCAAACCTCTACAAAAATCTTGTCCAACAAATGATTCATAATAATGGCAAATCCCTGATAGTCAATGATACTAAGAATAATTGAATATACTGGGACAGTGATTTCATACAAAGAGAATCAACATCTGTTGAGTTCAATAAGACTGCTAACCACGAATGGACTTGAACCCTTAATATTCTGATCTGAAGTCAGACGCCTTATCCATTAGGCCATGTGGTCACGAAAAGCACCCTTCTCAGTGAACTGGGGGAGTAGATCTTTTGTGGTACTCTTGATGGATAAGCCTTTTTTATGCATTTAGGCACTTTTTATTGTTTTAAAAGCAACATATGTATGATCATATGTGGCCGGTTAGCTCAGCTGGTTAGAGTGTGGTGCTAATAACGCCAAGGCCATGGGTTCAACCCCCATACTGGCCATCTACTGTTGCAAATGCACATTTGTTTTGCCAGCAATGATGAGCCGTGTTGTTTGTCGGTGCTCAGGCTGTAAGATAGGTCTGCTTTAGATCATCAGAAGACAGACATCTGCTTGTGGCATTTGACGCCTTATCCATTTGGCCACGTGGTCACCAAAGGCACCCTTCTCAGTGAACTGGGGGACTAGATCTTTCGTGGTACTCTTGATGGATAAGCCTTTTTTATGCATTTAGGAACTGTTTATTGTTTCAAAAGCAACATATATATAATCAAAATGTGGCCGGTTAGCTCAGCTGGTTAGAGCGTGGTGCTAATAACGCCAAGGCCATGGGTTTAACCCCCATACTGGCCATCTACTGTTGCAAGTGAGCATTTGTTTTGCCAGCAATGATGAGCCGTGTTGTTTGTCGGTGCTCAGGCTGTAAGATAGGTCTGCTTTAGATCATCAGAAGACAGACATCTGCTTGTGGCATTTCTGGATTATAGATCAGCTGGAATCAGGCAGAAAATGTTTCACAACAGCTGTAGGCAATTTATTTGCTTAAATCTGATGTTGTGATCCTAACATTAGGGAGAGGTGTCTGATTTGAGGTTGAGAAACGGTTTTGAAACCAAACCTCTACAAAAATCTTGTCCAACAAATGATTCATAATAATGGCAACACCCTGATAGTCAATGATACTAAGAATAATTGAATATACTGGGACAGTGATTTCATACAAAGAGAATCAACATCTGTTGAGTTCAATAAGACTGCTAACCACGAATGGACTTGAACCCTTAATATTCTGATCTGAAGTCAGACGCCTTATCCATTAGGCCATGTGGTCACGAAAAGCACCCTTCTCAGTGAACTGGGGGAGTAGATCTTTTGTGGTACTCTTGATGGATAACCCTTTTTTATGCATTTAGGAACTGTTCATTTTTTCAAAAGCAACATAAATATAATCAAACGTGGCCGGTTAGCTCAGCTGGTTAGAGCGTGGTGCTAATAACGCCAAGGCCATGGGTTCAACCCCCATACTGGCCATCTACTCGCAAACGCACATTTGTTTTGCCAGCAATGATGAGCCGTGTTGTTTGTCAATGCTCGGGCTGTAAGATAGGTCTTCTTTAGATCATTAGAAGACAGACATCTGCTTTTGGCATTTCTAGAATATAGATCAACTCGAATCAGGTAGACAATTTTTCACAACAGCTCTAGACAATTTTTTGCTTAATTTACTCTTTACCATTGCAAGCACATATTTCTTTTGCCAGCAATGATGAGATCTGTTGTTTTTTGATGTTCGGGGTGTAAGATAGGTCTCCTTTAGATCATCAGAAGACAGACATCTGCTTGTGGCATTTCTGGAATATAGATCAGCTGGAATCAGGCAGAAAATGTTTCACAACAGCTGTAGGCAATTTATTTTCTTAAATCTGATGTTGTGATCCTAACATTATGGAGAGGTGTCTGATTTGAGGTTGAGAAACGGTTTTGAAACCAAACCTCTACAAAAATCTTGTCCAACAAATGATTCATAATAATGGCAAAACCCTGATAGTCAATGATACTAAGAATAATTGAACATACTGGGACAGTGATTTCATACAAAGAGAAACAACATCTGTTGAGTTCAATGAGACTGCTAACCACGAAGGGACTTGAACCCTTAATCTTCTGATCCGAAGTCAGACGCCTTATCCATTTGGCCACGTGGTCACCAAAGGCACCCTTCTCAGTGAACTGGGGGACTAGATCTTTCGTGGTACTCTTGATGGATAAGCCTTTTTTATGCATTTAGGCACTTTTTATTGTTTTAAAAGCAACATATGTATGATAAAATGTGGCCGGTTAGCTCAGCTGGTTAGAGTGTGGTGCTAATAACGCCAAGGCCATGGGTTCAACCCCCATACTGGCCATCTACTGTTGCTAATGCACATTTGTTTTGCCAGCAATGATGAGCCGTGTTGTTTGTCGGTGCTCAGGCTGTAAGATAGGTCTGCTTTAGATCATCAGAAGACAGACATCTGCTTGTGGCATTTCTGGAACATAGATCAGCTGGAATCAGGCAGAAAATGTTTCACAATAGCTGTAGGTAATTTATTTGCTTAAATCTGATGTTGTGATCCTAACATTAGGGAGAGGTGTCTGATTTGAGGTTGAGAAACGGTTTTGAAACCAAACCTCTACAAAAATCTTGTCCAACAAATGATTCATAATAATGGCAACACCCTGATAGTCAATGATACTAAGAATAATTGAACATACTGGGACAGTGATTTCATACAAAGAGAAACAACATCTGTTGAGTTCAATAAGACTGCTAACTGCGAAGGGACTTGAACCCTTATTCTTCTAATCCGAAGTCAGATGCCTTATCCATTTGGCCACGTGGTCACAAAAAGCACCCTTCTCAGTGAACTGGGGGACTAGATCTTTCGTGGTACTCTTGATGGATAAGCCTTTTTTATGCATTTAGGCACTTTTTATTGTTTTAAAAGCAACATATGTATGATCAAAATTTGGCCGGTTAGCTCAGCTGGTTAGACTGTGGTGCTAATAAGGCCATGGGTTCAACCCCCATACTGGCCATCTACTGTTGCTAATGCACATTTGTTTTGCCAGCAATGATGAGCCGTGTTGTTTGTCGGTGCTCAGGCTGTAAGATAGGTCTGCTTTAGATCATCAGAAGACAGACATCTGCTTGTGGCATTTATGGAATATAGATCAGCTGGAATCAGGCAGAAAATGTTTCACAACAGCTGTAGGCAATTTATTTGCTTAAATCTGATGTTGTGATCCTAACATTAGGGAGAGGTGTCTGATTTGAGGTTGAGAAACGGTTTTGAAACCAAACCTCTACAAAAATCTTGTCCAACAAATGATTCATAATAATGGCAACACCCTGATAGTCAATGATACTAAGAATAATTAAACATACTGGGACAGTGATTTCATACAAAGAGAAACAACATCTGTTGAGTTCAATGAGACTTCTAACCACGAAGGGACTTGAACCCTTAATCTTCTGATCCGAAGTCAGACGCCTTATCCATTAGGCCACGTGGTCACAAAAGGCACCCTTCTCAGTGAACTGGGGGACTAGATCTTTCGTGGTACTCTTGATGGATAAGCCTTTTTTATGCATTTAGGCACTTTTTATTGTTTTAAAAGCAACATATGTATGATCAAAATTTGGCCGGTTAGCTCAGCTGGTTAGACTGTGGTGCTAATAAGGCCATGGGTTCAACCCCCATACTGGCCATCTACTGTTGCTAATGCACATTTGTTTTGCCAGCAATGATGAGCCGTGTTGTTTGTCGGTGCTCAGGCTGTAAGATAGGTCTGCTTTAGATCATCAGAAGACAGACATCTGCTTGTGGCATTTATGGAATATAGATCAGCTGGAATTAGGCAGAAAATGTTTCACAACAGCTGTAGGCAATTTATTTGCTTAAATCTGATGTTGTGATCCTAACATTAGGGAGAGGTGTCTGATTTGAGGTTGAGAAACGGTTTTGAAACCAAACCTCTACAAAAATCTTGTCCAACAAATGATTCATAATAATGGCAACACCCTGATAGTCAATGATACTAAGAATAATTAAACATACTGGGACAGTGATTTCATACAAAGAGAAACAACATCTGTTGAGTTCAATGAGACTTCTAACCACGAAGGGACTTGAACCCTTAATCTTCTGATCCGAAGTCAGACGCCTTATCCATTAGGCCACGTGGTCACAAAAGGCACCCTTCTCAGTGAACTGGGGGACTAGATCTTTCGTGGTACTCTTGATGGATAAGCCTTTTTTATGCATTTAGGAACTGTTTATTGTTTCAAAAGCAACATATATATAATCAAAATGTGGCCGGTTAGCTCAGCTGGTTAGAGCGTTGTGCTAATAACGCCAAGGCCATGGGTTCAACCCCCATACTGGCCATCTACTGTTGCAAGTGAGCATTTGTTTTGCCAGCAATTATGAGCCGTGTTGTTTGTCGGTGCTCAGGCTGTAAGATAGGTCTGCTTTAGATCATCAGAAGACAGACATCTGCTTTTGGCATTTCTGGATTATAGATCAGCTGGAATCAGGCAGAAAATGTTTCACAACAGCTGTAGGCAATTTATTTGCTTAAATCTGATGTTGTGATCCTAACATTAGGGAGAGGTGTCTGATTTGAGGTTGAGAAACGGTTTTGAAACCAAACCTCTACAAAAATCTTGTTCAACAAATGATTCATAATAATGGCAACACCCTGATAGTCAATGATACTAAGAATAATTAAACATACTGGGACAGTGATTTCATACAAAGAGAAACAACATCTGTTGAGTTCAATGAGACTGCTAACCACGAAGGGACTTGAACCCTTAATCTTCTGATCCGAAATCAGACGCCTTATCCATTAGGCCACGTGGTCACGAAAGGCACCCTTCTCAGTGAACTGGGGGACTAGATCTTTCGTGGTGCTCTTGATGGATAAGCCTTTTTTATGCATTTAGGCACTGTTTATTGTTTCAAAAGCAACATATATATGATCAATACGTGGCCTGTTAGCTCAGCTGGTTAGAGCGTGGTGCTAATAACGCCAAGGCCATGGGTTCAACCCCCATACTGGCCATCTACTGTTGCAAACGCACATTTGTTTTGCCAGCAATGATGAGCCGTGCTGTTTGTCGATGCTCGGGCTGTAAGATAGGTCTTCTTTAGATCATCAGAAGACAGACATCTGCTTGTGGCATTTCTAGAATATAGATCAACTCGAATCAGGTAGACAATTTTTCACAACAGCTCTAGACAATTTTTTGCTTAATTTACTCTTTACCATTGCAAGCACATATTTCTTTTGCCAGCAATGATGAGATCTGTTGTTTTTTGATGTTCGGGGTGTAAGATAGGTCTCCTTTAGATCATCAGAAGACAGACATCTGCTTGTGGCATTTCTGGAATATAGATCAGCTGGAATCAGGCAGAAAATGTTTCACAACAGCTGTAGGCAATTTATTTGCTTAAATCTGATGTTGTGATCTTAACATTATGGAGAGGTGTCTGATTTGAGGTTGAGAAACGGTTTTGAAACCAAACCTCTACAAAAATCTTGTCCAACAAATGATTCATAATAATGGCAAAACCCTGATAGTCAATGATACTAAGAATAATTGAACATACTGGGACAGTGATTTCATACAAAGAGAAACAACATCTGTTGAGTTCAATGAGACTGCTAACCACGAAGGGACTTGAACCGTTAATCTTCTGATCCGAAGTCAGACGCCTTATCCATTAGGCCACGTGGCCACGAAAGGCACCCTTCTCAGTGAACTGGGGGACAAGATCTTTCGTGGTACTCTTGATGGATAAGCCTTTTTTATGCATTTAGGCACTGTTTATTGTTTCAAAAGCAACATATATATGATCAATACGTGGCCTGTTAGCTCAGCTGGTTAGAGCGTGGTGCTAATAACGCCAAGGCCATGGGTTCAACCCCCATACTGGCCATCTACTGTTGCAAACGCACATTTGTTTTGCCAGCAATGATGAGCCGTGTTGTTTGTCGATGCTCGGGCTGTAAGATAGGTCTTCTTTAGATCATCAGAAGACAGACATCTGCTTGTGGCATTTCTAGAATATAGATCAACTCGAATCAGGTAGACAATTTTTCACAACAGCTCTAGACAATTTTTTGCTTAATTTACTCTTTACCATTGCAAGCACATATTTCTTTTGCCAGCAATCATGAGATCTGTTGTTTTTTGATGTTCGGGGTGTAAGATAGGTCTCCTTTAGATCATCAGAAGACAGACATCTGCTTGTGGCATTTCTGGAATATAGATCAGCTGGAATCAGGCAGAAAATGTTTCACAACAGCTGTAGGCAATTTATTTGCTTAAATTTGATGTTGTGATCCTAACATTAGGGAGAGGTGTCTGATTTGAGGTTGAGAAACGGTTTTGAAACCAAACCTCTACAAAAATCTTGTCCAACAAATGATTCATAATAATGGCAACACCCTGATAGTCAATGATACTAAGAATAATTAAACATACTGGGACAGTGATTTCATACAAAGAGAATCAACATCTGTTGAGTTCAATAAGACTGCTAACCACGAAGGGACTTGAACCCTTAATATTCTGATCTGAACTCAGACGCCTTATCCATTAGGCCATGTGGTCACAAAAAGCACCCTTCTCAGTGAACTGGGGGAGTAGATCTTTTGTGGTACTCTTGATGGATAACCCTTTTTTATGCATTTAGGAACTGTTCATTGTTTCAAAAGCAACATAAATATAATCAAACGTGGCCGGTTAGCTCAGCTGGTTAGAGCGTGGTGCTAATAACGCCAAGGCCATGGGTTCAACCCCCATACTGGCCATCTACTCGCAAACGCACATTTGTTTTGCCAGCAATGATGAGCCGTGTTGTTTGTCGATGCTCGGGCTGTAAGATAGGTCTTCTTTAGATCATTAGAAGACAGACCTCTGCTTTTGGCATTTCTAGAATATAGATCAACTCGAATCAGGTAGAAAATTTTTCACAACAGCTCTAGACAATTTTTTGCTTAATTTACTCTTTACTATTGCAAGCACATATTTCTTTTGCCAGCAATGATGAGATCTGTTGTTTCTTGATGTTCGGGGTGTAAGATAGGTCTGCTTTAGATCATCAGAAGACAGACATCTGCTTGTGGCATTTCTGGAATATAGATCAGCTGGAATCAGGCAGAAATGTTTCACAACAGCTGTAGGCAATTTATTTGCTTAAATCTGATGTTGTGATCCTAACATTAGGGAGAGGTGTCTGATTTGAGGTTGAGAAACGGTTTTGAAACCAAACCTCTACAAAAATCTTGTTCAACAAATGATTCATAATAATGGCAACACCCTGATAGTCAATGATACTAAGAATAATTAAACATACTGGGACAGTGATTTCATACAAAGAGAAACAACATCTGTTGAGTTCAACGAGACTGCTAACCACGAAGGGACTTGAACCCTTAATCTTCTGATCCGAAGTCAGACGCCTTATCCATTTGGCCACGTGGTCACCAAAGGCACCCTTCTCAGTGAACTGGGGGACTAGATCTTTCGTGGTACTCTTGATGGATAAGCCTTTTTTATGCATTTAGGCACTTTTTATTGTTTTAAAAGCAACATATGTATGATCAAATGTGGCCGGTTAGCTCAGCTGGTTAGAGTGTGGTGCTAATAACGCCAAGGCCATGGGTTCAACCCCCATACTGGCCATCTACTGTTGCAAATGCACATTTGTTTTGCCAGCAATGATGAGCCGTGTTGTTTGTCGGTGCTCAGGCTGTAAGATAGGTCTGCTTTAGATCATCAGAAGACAGACATCTGCTTGTGGCATTTGACGCCTTATCCATTTGGCCACGTGGTCACCAAAGGCACCCTTCTCAGTGAACTGGGGGACTAGATCTTTCGTGGTACTCTTGATGGATAAGCCTTTTTTATGCATTTAGGAACTGTTTATTGTTTCAAAAGCAACATATATATGATCAAAATTTGGCCGGTTAGCTCAGCTGGTTAGACTGTGGTGCTAATAAGGCCATGGGTTCAACCCCCATACTGGCCATCTACTGTTGCTAATGCACATTTGTTTTGCCAGCAATGATGAGCCGTGTTGTTTGTCGGTGCTCAGGCTGTAAGATAGGTCTGCTTTAGATCATCAGAAGACAGACATCTGCTTGTGGCATTTCTGGATTATAGATCAGCTGGAATCAGGCAGAAAATGTTTCACAACAGCTGTAGGCAATTTATTTGCTTAAATCTGATGTTGTGATCCTAACATTAGGGAGAGGTGTCTGATTTGAGGTTGAGAAACGGTTTTGAAACCAAACCTCTACAAAAATCTTGTTCAACAAATGATTCATAATAATGGCAACACCCTGATAGTCAATGATACTAAGAATAATTAAACATACTGGGACAGTGATTTCATACAAAGAGAAACAACATCTGTTGAGTTCAACGAGACTGCTAACCACGAAGGGACTTGAACCCTTAATCTTCTGATCCGAAGTCAGACGCCTTATCCATTTGGCCACGTGGTCACCAAAGGCACCCTTCTCAGTGAACTGGGGGACTAGATCTTTCGTGGTACTCTTGATGGATAAGCCTTTTTTATGCATTTAGGCACTTTTTATTGTTTTAAAAGCAACATATGTATGATCAAATGTGGCCGGTTAGCTCAGCTGGTTAGAGTGTGGTGCTAATAACGCCAAGGCCATGGGTTCAACCCCCATACTGGCCATCTACTGTTGCAAATGCACATTTGTTTTGCCAGCAATGATGAGCCGTGTTGTTTGTCGGTGCTCAGGCTGTAAGATAGGTCTGCTTTAGATCATCAGAAGACAGACATCTGCTTGTGGCATTTGACGCCTTATCCATTTGGCCACGTGGTCACCAAAGGCACCCTTCTCAGTGAACTGGGGGACTAGATCTTTCGTGGTACTCTTGATGGATAAGCCTTTTTTATGCATTTAGGAACTGTTTATTGTTTCAAAAGCAACATATATATGATCAAAATTTGGCCGGTTAGCTCAGCTGGTTAGACTGTGGTGCTAATAAGGCCATGGGTTCAACCCCCATACTGGCCATCTACTGTTGCTAATGCACATTTGTTTTGCCAGCAATGATGAGCCGTGTTGTTTGTCGGTGCTCAGGCTGTAAGATAGGTCTGCTTTAGATCATCAGAAGACAGACATCTGCTTGTGGCATTTATGGAATATAGATCAGCTGGAATCGGGCAGAAAATGTTTCACAACAGCTGTAGGCAATTTATTTGCTTAAATCTGATGTTGTGATCCTAACATTAGGGAGAGGTGTCTGATTTGAGGTTGAGAAACGGTTTTGAAACCAAACCTCTACAAAAATCTTGTCCAACAAATGATTCATAATAATGGCAACACCCTGATAGTCAATGATACTAACAATAATTAAACATACTGGGACAGTGATTTCATACAAAGAGAAACAACATCTGTTGAGTTCAATGAGACTGCTAACCACGAAGGGACTTGAACCCTTAATCTTCTGATCCGAAGTCAGACGCCTTATCCATTAGGCCACGTGGTCACGAAAGGCACCCTTCTCAGTGAACTGGGGGACTAGATCTTTCGTGGTACTCTTGATGGATAAGCCTTTTTTATGCATTTAGGAACTGTTTATTGTTTCAAAAGCAACATATATATAATCAAAATGTGGCCGGTTAGCTCAGCTGGTTAGAGCGTGGTGCTAATAACGCCAAGGCCATGGGTTCAACCCCCATACTGGCCATCTACTGTTGCAAGTGAGCATTTGTTTTGCCAGCAATGATGAGCCGTGTTGTTTGTCGGTGCTCAGGCTGTAAGATAGGTCTGCTTTAGATCATCAGAAGACAGACATCTGCTTGTGGCATTTCTGGATTATAGATCAGCTGGAATCAGGCAGAAAATGTTTCACAACAGCTGTAGGCAATTTATTTGCTTAAATCTGATGTTGTGATCCTAACATTAGGGAGAGGTGTCTGATTTGAGGTTGAGAAACGGTTTTGAAACCAAACCTCTACAAAAATCTTGTCCAACAAATGATTCATAATAATGGCAACACCCTGATAGTCAATGATACTAAGAATAATTGAATATACTGGGACAGTGATTTCATACAAAGAGAATTAACATCTGTTGAGTTCAATAAGACTGCTAACCACGAATGGACTTGAACCCTTAATATTCTGATCTGAAGTCAGACGCCTTATCCATTAGGCCATGTGGTCACGAAAAGCACCCTTCTCAGTGAACTGGGGGAGTAGATCTTTTGTGGTACTCTTGATGGATAACCCTTTTTTATGCATTTAGGAACTGTTCATTGTTTCAAAAGCAACATAAATATAATCAAACGTGGCCGGTTAGCTCAGCTGGTTAGAGTGTGGTGCTAATAACGCCAAGGCCATGGGTTCAACCCCCATACTGGCCATCTACTCGCAAACGCACATTTGTTTTGCCAACAATGATGAGCCGTGTTGTTTGTCGATGCTCGGGCTGTAAGATAGGTCTTCTTTAGATCATTAGAAGACAGACATCTGCTTTTGGCATTTCTAGAATATAGATCAACTCGAATCAGGTAGAAAATTTTTCACAACAGCTCTAGACAATTTTTTGCTTAATTTACTCTTTACTATTGCAAGCACATATTTCTTTTGCCAGCAATGATGAGATCTGTTGTTTCTTGATGTTCGGGGTGTAAGATAGGTCTGCTTTAGATCATCAGAAGACAGACATCTGCTTGTGGCATTTATGGAATATAGATCAGCTGGAATCAGGTAGAAAATGTTTCACAACAGCTCTAGGCAATTTTTTTGCTTAAATCTGATGTTGTGATCCTAACATTAGGGAGAGGTGTCTGATTTGAGGTTGAGAAATGGTTTTGAAACCAAACCTCTACAAAAATCTTGTCCAACAAATGATTCATCATAATGGCAACACCCTGATAGTCAATGATACTAAGAATAATTGAACATACTGGGACAGTGTTTTCATACAAAGAGAAAAAACATCTGTTGAGTTCAATAAGACTGCTAACCACGAATGGACTTGAACCCTTAATATTCTGATCTGAAGTCAGACGCCTTATCCATTAGGCCACGTGGTCACGAAAAGCCCCCTTCTCAGTGAACTGGGGGAGTAGATCTTTTGTGGTACTCTTGATGGATAAGCCTTTTTTATGCATTTAGGCACTTTTTATTGTTTTAAAAGCAACATATGTATGATCAAATGTGGCCGGTTAGCTCAGCTGGTTAGAGTGTGGTGCTAATAACGCCAAGGCCATGGGTTCAACCCCCATACTGGCCATCTACTGTTGCAAATGCACATTTGTTTTGCCAGCAATGATGAGCCGTGTTGTTTGTCGGTGCTCAGGCTGTAAGATAGGTCTGCTTTAGATCATCAGAAGACAGACATCTGCTTGTGGCATTTGATGCCTTATCCATTTGGCCACGTGGTCACCAAAGGCACCCTTCTCAGTGAACTGGGGGAGTAGATCTTTTGTGGTACTCTTGATGGATAACCCTTTTTTATGCATTTAGGAACTGTTCATTGTTTCAAAAGCAACATAAATATAATCAAACGTGGCCGGTTAGTTAAGCTGGTTAGAGCGTGGTGCTAATAACGCCAAGGCCATGGGTTCAACCCCCATACTGGCCATCTACTCGCAAACGCACATTTGTTTTGCCAGCAATGATGAGCCGTGTTGTTTGTCGATGCTCGGGCTGTAAGATAGGTCTTCTTTAGATCATTAGAAGACAGACATCTGCTTTTGGCATTTCTAGAATATAGATCAACTCGAATCAGGTAGAAAATTTTTCACAACAGCTCTAGACAATTTTTTGCTTAATTTACTCTTTACTATTGCAAGCACATATTTCTTTTGCCAGCAATGATGAGATCTGTTGTTTCTTGATGTTCGGGGTGTAAGATAGGTCTGCTTTAGATCATCAGAAGACAGACATCTGCTTGTGGCATTTCTGGAACATAGATCAGCTGGAATCAGGCAGAAAATGTTTCACAATAGCTGTAGGTAATTTATTTGCTTAAATCTGATGTTGTGATCCTAACATTAGGGAGAGGTGTCTGATTTGAGGTTGAGAAACGGTTTTGAAACCAAACCTCTACAAAAATCTTGTCCAACAAATGATTCATAATAATGGCAACACCCTGATAGTCAATGATACTAAGAATAATTGAACATACTGGGACAGTGATTTCATACAAAGAGAAACAACATCTGTTGAGTTCAATAAGACTGCTAACTGCGAAGGGACTTGAACCCTTATTCTTCTAATCCGAAGTCAGATGCCTTATCCATTTGGCCACGTGGTCACAAAAAGCACCCTTCTCAGTGAACTGGGGGACTAGATCTTTCGTGGTACTCTTGATGGATAAGCCTTTTTTATGCATTTAGGCACTTTTTATTGTTTTAAAAGCAACATATGTATGATCAAATGTGGCCGGTTAGCTCAGCTGGTTAGACTGTGGTGCTAATAAGGCCATGGGTTCAACCCCCATACTGGCCATCTACTGTTGCAAATGCAGCATTTGTTTTGCCAGCAATGATGAGCCGTGTTGTTTGTCGGTGCTCAGGCTGTAAGATAGGTCTGCTTTAGATCATCAGAAGACAGACATCTGCTTGTGGCATTTATGGAATATAGATCAGCTGGAATCAGGCAGAAAATGTTTCACAACAGCTGTAGGCAATTTATTTGCTTAAATCTGATGTTGTGATCCTAACATTAGGGAGAGGTGTCTGATTTGAGGTTGAGAAACGGTTTTGAAACCAAACCTCTACAAAAAATCTTGTCCAACAAATGATTCATAATAATGGCAACACCCTGATAGTCAATGATACTAACAATAATTAAACATACTGGGACAGTGATTTCATACAAAGAGAAACAACATCTGTTGAGTTCAATGAGACTGCTAACCACGAAGGGACTTGAACCCTTAATCTTCTGATCCGAAGTCAGACGCCTTATCCATTAGGCCACGTGGTCACGAAAGGCACCCTTCTCAGTGAACTGGGGGACTAGATCTTTCGTGGTACTCTTGATGGATAAGCCTTTTTTATGCATTTAGGCACTGTTTTATTGTTTCAAAAGCAACATATATATAATCAAAATGTGGCCGGTTAGCTCAGCTGGTTAGAGCGTGGTCCTAATAACGCCAAGGCCATGGGTTCAACCCCCATACTGGCCATCTACTGTTGCAAGTGAGCATTTGTTTTGCCAGCAATGATGAGCCGTGTTGTTTGTCGGTGCTCAGGCTGTAAGATAGGTCTGCTTTAGATCATCAGAAGACAGACATCTGCTTGTGGCATTTCTGGAACATAGATCAGCTGGAATCAGGCAGAAAATGTTTCACAATAGCTGTAGGTAATTTATTTGCTTAAATCTGATGTTGTGATCCTAACATTAGGGAGAGGTGTCTGATTTGAGGTTGAGAAACGGTTTTGAAACCAAACCTCTACAAAAATCTTGTCCAACAAATGATTCATAATAATGGCAACACCCTGATAGTCAATGATACTAAGAATAATTGAACATACTGGGACAGTGATTTCATACAAAGAGAAACAACATCTGTTGAGTTCAATAAGACTGCTAACTGCGAAGGGACTTGAACCCTTATTCTTCTAATCCGAAGTCAGATGCCTTATCCATTTGGCCACGTGGTCACAAAAAGCACCCTTCTCAGTGAACTGGGGGACTAGATCTTTCGTGGTACTCTTGATGGATAAGCCTTTTTTATGCATTTAGGCACTTTTTATTGTTTTAAAAGCAACATATGTATGATCAAAATTTGGCCGGTTAGCTCAGCTGGTTAGACTGTGGTGCTAATAAGGCCATGGGTTCAACCCCCATACTGGCCATCTACTGTTGCTAATGCACATTTGTTTTGCCAGCAATGATGAGCCGTGTTGTTTGTCGGTGCTCAGGCTGTAAGATAGGTCTGCTTTAGATCATCAGAAGACAGACATCTGCTTGTGGCATTTATGGAATATAGATCAGCTGGAATCAGGCAGAAAATGTTTCACAACAGCTGTAGGCAATTTATTTGCTTAAATCTGATGTTGTGATCCTAACATTAGGGAGAGGTGTCTGATTTGAGGTTGAGAAACGGTTTTGAAACCAAACCTCTACAAAAATCTTGTCCAACAAATGATTCATAATAATGGCAACACCCTGATAGTCAATGATACTAACAATAATTAAACATACTGGGACAGTGATTTCATACAAAGAGAAACAACATCTGTTGAGTTCAATGAGACTGCTAACCACGAAGGGACTTGAACCCTTAATCTTCTGATCCGAAGTCAGACGCCTTATCCATTAGGCCACGTGGTCACGAAAGGCACCCTTCTCAGTGAACTGGGGGACTAGATCTTTCGTGGTACTCTTGATGGATAAGCCTTTTTTATGCATTTAGGAACTGTTTATTGTTTCAAAAGCAACATATATATAATCAAAATGTGGCCGGTTAGCTCAGCTGGTTAGAGCGTGGTGCTAATAACGCCAAGGCCATGGGTTCAACCCCCATACTGGCCATCTACTGTTGCAAGTGAGCATTTGTTTTGCCAGCAATGATGAGCCGTGTTGTTTGTCGGTGCTCAGGCTGTAAGATAGGTCTGCTTTAGATCATCAGAAGACAGACATCTGCTTGTGGCATTTCTGGATTATAGATCAGCTGGAATCAGGCAGAAAATGTTTCACAACAGCTGTAGGCAATTTATTTGCTTAAATCTGATGTTGTGATCCTAACATTAGGGAGAGGTGTCTGATTTGAGGTTGAGAAACGGTTTTGAAACCAAACCTCTACAAAAATCTTGTCCAACAAATGATTCATAATAATGGCAACACCCTGATAGTCAATGATACTAAGAATAATTGAATATACTGGGACAGTGATTTCATACAAAGAGAATTAACATCTGTTGAGTTCAATAAGACTGCTAACCACGAATGGACTTGAACCCTTAATATTCTGATCTGAAGTCAGACGCCTTATCCATTAGGCCATGTGGTCACGAAAAGCACCCTTCTCAGTGAACTGGGGGAGTAGATCTTTTGTGGTACTCTTGATGGATAACCCTTTTTTATGCATTTAGGAACTGTTCATTGTTTCAAAAGCAACATAAATATAATCAAACGTGGCCGGTTAGCTCAGCTGGTTAGAGTGTGGTGCTAATAACGCCAAGGCCATGGGTTCAACCCCCATACTGGCCATCTACTCGCAAACGCACATTTGTTTTGCCAGCAATGATGAGCCGTGTTGTTTGTCGATGCTCGGGCTGTAAGATAGGTCTTCTTTAGATCATTAGAAGACAGACATCTGCTTTTGGCATTTCTAGAATATAGATCAACTCGAATCAGGTAGAAAATTTTTCACAACAGCTCTAGACAATTTTTTGCTTAATTTACTCTTTACTATTGCAAGCACATATTTCTTTTACCAGCAATGATGAGATCTGTTGTTTCTTGATGTTCGGGGTGTAAGATAGGTCTGCTTTAGATCATCAGAAGACAGACATCTGCTTGTGGCATTTATGGAATATAGATCAGCTGGAATCAGGTAGAAAATGTTTCACAACAGCTGCTAGGCAATTTATTTGCTTAAATCTGATGTTGTGATCCTAACATTAGGGAGAGGTGTCTGATTTGAGGTTGAGAAACGGTTTTGAAACCAAACCTCTACAAAAATCTTGTCCAACAAATGATTCATAATAATGGCAACACCCTGATAGTCAATGATACTAAGAATAATTGAAACATACTGGGACAGTGATTTTCATACAAAGAGAAAAAACATCTGTTGAGTTCAATAAGACTGCTAACCACGAATGGACTTGAACCCTTAATATTCTGATCTGAAGTCAGACGCCTTATCCATTAGGCCACGTGGTCACGAAAAGCCCCCTTCTCAGTGAACTGGGGGAGTAGATCTTTTTGTGGTACTCTTGATGGATAAGCCTTTTTTATGCATTTAGGCACTTTTGTATGTTTTAAAAGCAACATATGTATGATCAAATGTGGCCGGGTAGCTCAGCTGGTTAGAGTGTGGTGCTAATAACGCCAAGGCCATGGGTTCAACCCCCATACTGGCCATCTACTGTTGCAAATGCACATTTGTTTTGCCAGCAATGATGAGCCGTGTTGTTTGTCGGTGCTCAGGCTGTAAGATAGGTCTGCTTTAGATCATCAGAAGACAGACATCTGCTTGTGGCATTTGATGCCTTATCCATTTGGCCACGTGGTCACCAAAGGCACCCTTCTCAGTGTGAACTGGGGGAGTAGATCTTTGTGGTACTCTTGATGGATAACCCTTTTTTATGCATTTAGGAACTGTTCATTGTTTCAAAAGCAACATAAATATAATCAAACGTGGCCGGTTAGTTAAGCTGGTTAGAGCGTGGTGCTAATAACGCCAAGGCCATGGGTTCAACCCCCATACTGGCCATCTACTCGCAAACGCACATTTGTTTTGCCAGCAATGATGAGCCGTGTTGTTTGTCGATGCTCGGGCTGTAAGATAGGTCTTCTTTAGATCATTAGAAGACAGACATCTGCTTTTGGCATTTCTAGAATATAGATCAACTCGAATCAGGTAGAAAATTTTTCACAACAGCTCTAGACAATTTTTGCTTAATTTACTCTTTACTATTGCAAGCACATATTTCTTTTGCCAGCAATGATGAGATCTGTTGTTTCTTGATGTTCGGGGTGTAAGATAGGTCTGCTTTAGATCATCAGAAGACAGACATCTGCTTGTGGCATTTCTGGAATATAGATCAGCTGGAATCAGGCAGAAATGTTTCACAACAGCTGTAGGCAATTTATTTGCTTAAATCTGATGTTGTGATCCTAACATTAGGGAGAGGTGTCTGATTTGAGGTTGAGAAACGGTTTTGAAACCAAACCTCTCCAAAAATCTTGTTCAACAAATGATTCATAATAATGGCAACACCCTGATAGTCAATGATACTAAGAATAATTAAACATACTGGGACAGTGATTTCATACAAAGAGAAACAACATCTGTTGCGTTCAATGAGACTGCTAACCACGAAGGGACTTGAACCCTTAATCTTCTGATCCGAAGTCAGACGCCTTATCCATTAGGCCACGTGGTCACGAAAGGCACCCTTCTCAGTGAACTGGGGGACTAGATCTTTCGTGGTACTCTTGATGGATAAGCCTTTTTTATGCATTTAGGCACTGTTTATTGTTTCAAAAGCAACATATATATGATCAATACGTGTCCTGTTAGCTCAGCTGGTTAGAGCGTGGTGCTAATAACGCCAAGGCCATGGGTTCAACCCCCATATTGGCCATCTACTGTTGCAAACGCACATTTGTTTTGCCAGCAATGATGAGCCGTGTTGTTTGTCGATGCTCGGGCTGTAAGATAGGTCTTCTTTAGATCATTAGAAGACAGACATCTGCTTTTGGCATTTCTAGAATATAGATCAACTCGAATCAGGTAGAAAATTTTTCACAACAGCTCTAGACAATTTTTTGCTTAATTTACTCTTTACTATTGCAAGCACATATTTCTTTTGCCAGCAATGATGAGATCTGTTGTTTCTTGATGTTCGGGGTGTAAGATAGGTCTGCTTTAGATCATCAGAAGACAGACATCTGCTTGTGGCATTTCTGGAATATAGATCAGCTGGAATCAGGCAGAAATGTTTCACAACAGCTGTAGGCAATTTATTTGCTTAAATCTGATGTTGTGATCCTAACATTAGGGAGAGGTGTCTGATTTGAGGTTGAGAAACGGTTTTGAAACCAAACCTCTCCAAAAATCTTGTTCAACAAATGATTCATAATAATGGCAACACCCTGATAGTCAATGATACTATAAATAATTAAACATACTGGGACAGTGATTTCATACAAAGAGAAACAACATCTGTTGAGTTCAATGAGACTGCTAACCACGAAGGGACTTGAACCCTTAATCTTCTGATCCGAAGTCAGACGCCTTATCCATTAGGCCACATGGTCACGAAAGGCACCCTTCTCAGTGAACTGGGGGACTAGATCTTTTCGTGGTACTCTTGATGGATAAGCCTTTTTTATGCATTTAGGCACTGTTTATTGTTTCAAAAGCAACATTTGTTTTGCCAGCAATGATGAGCCGTGTTGTTTGTCGATGCTCGGGCTGTAAGATAGGTCTTCTTTAGATCATTAGAAGACAGACATCTGCTTTTGGCATTTCTAGAATATAGATCAACTCGAATCAGGTAGAAAATTTTCACAACAGCTCTAGACAATTTTTTGCTTAATTTACTCTTTACTATTGCAAGCACATATTTCTTTTGCCAGCAATGATGAGATCTGTTGTTTCTTGATGTTCGGGGTGTAAGATAGGTCTGCTTTAGATCATCAGAAGACAGACATCTGCTTGTGGCATTTCTGGAATATAGATCAGCTGGAATCAGGCAGAAATGTTTCACAACAGCTGTAGGCAATTTATTTGCTTAAATCTGATGTTGTAATCCTAACATTAGGGAGAGGTGTCTGATTTGAGGTTGAGAAACGGTTTTGAAACCAAACCTCTCCAAAAATCTTGTTCAACAAATGATTCATAATAATGGCAACACCCTGATAGTCAATGATACTAAGAATAATTAAACATACTGGGACAGTGATTTCATACAAAGAGAAACAACATCTGTTGAGTTCAATGAGACTGCTAACCACGAAGGGACTTGAACCCTTAATCTTCTGATCCGAAGTCAGACGCCTTATCCATTTGGCCACGTGGTCACAAAAAGCACCCTTCTCAGTGAACTGGGGGACTAGATCTTTCGTGGTACTCTTGATGGATAAGCCTTTTTTATGCATTTAGGCACTTTTTATTGTTTTAAAAGCAACACATGTATGATCAAAATTCTGCCGGTTAGCTCAGCTGGTTAGACTGTGGTGCTAATAAGGCCATGGGTTCAACCCCCATACTGGCCATCTACTGTTGCTAATGCACATTTGTTTTGCCAGCAATGATGAGCCGTGTTGTTTTTTGATGTTCGGGGTGTAAGATAGGTCTCCTTTAGATCATCAGAAGACAGACATCTGCTTGTGGCATTTCTGGAATATAGATCAGCTGGAATCGGGCAGAAATGTTTCACAACAGCTGTAGGCAATTTATTTTCTTAAATCTGATGTTGTGATCCTAACATTATGGAGAGGTGTCTGATTTGAGGTTGAGAAACGGTTTTGAAACCAAACCTCTACAAAAATCTTGTCCAACAAATGATTCATAATAATGGCAACACCCTGATAGTCAATGATACTAAGAATAATTAAACATACTGGGACAGTGATTTCATACAAAGAGAAACAACATCTGTTGAGTTCAATGAGACTGCTAACCACGAAGGGACTTGAACCCGTTATCTTCTGATCCGAAGTCAGACGCCTTATCCATTAGGCCACGTGGTCACGAAAGGCACCCTTCTCAGTGAACTGGGGGACTAGATCTTTCGTGGTACTCTTGATGGATAAGCCTTTTTTATGCAATTAGGCACTGTTTATTGTTTTCAAAAGCAACATATATATAATCAAAATGTGGCCGGTTAGCTAAGCTGGTTAGAGCGTGGTGCTAATAACGCCAAGGCCATGGGTTCAACCCCCATACTGGCCATCTACTGTTGCAAATGCGCATTTGTTTTGCCAGCAATGATGAGCCGTGGTGTTTGTCGGTGCTCAGGCTGTAAGATAGGTCTGCTTTAGATCATCAGAAGACAGACATCTGCTTGTGGCATTTCTGGAATATAGATCAGCTGGAATCAGGCAGAAAATGTTTCACAACAGCTGTAGGCAATTTATTTGCTTAAATCTGATGTTGTGATCCTAACATTAGGGAGAGGTGTCTGATTTGAGGTTGAGAAACGGTTTTGAAACCAAACCTCTACAAAAATCTTGTCCAACAAATGATTCATAATAATGGCAAAACCCTGATAGTCAATGATACTAAGAATAATTGAACATACTGGGACAGTGATTTCATACAAAGAGAAACAACATCTGTTGAGTTCAATGAGACTGCTAACCACGAAGGGACTTGAACCGTTAATCTTCTGATCCGAAGTCAGACGCCTTATCCATTAGGCCACGTGGTCACGAAAGGCACCCTTCTCAGTGAACTGGGGGACTAGATCTTTCGTGGTACTCTTGATGGATAAGCCTTTTTTATGCATTTAGGCACTGTTTATTGTTTCAAAAGCAACATATATATGATCAATACGTGGCCTGTTAGCTCAGCTGGTTAGAGCGTGGTGCTAATAACGCCAAGGCCATGGGTTCAACCCCCATACTGGCCATCTACTGTTGCAAACGCACATTTGTTTTGCCAGCAATGATGAGCCGTGTTGTTTGTCGGTGCTCAGGCTGTAAGATAGGTCTGCTTTAGATCATCAGAAGACAGACATCTGCTTGTGGCATTTATGGAATATAGATCAGCTGGAATCAGGCAGAAAATGTTTCACAACAGCTGTAGGCAATTTATTTGCTTAAATCTGATGTTGTGATCCTAACATTAGGGAGAGGTGTCTGATTTGAGGTTGAGAAACGGTTTTGAAACCAAACCTCTACAAAAATCTTGTCCAACAAATGATTCATAATAATGGCAACACCCTGATAGTCAATGATACTAAGAATAATTGAATATACTGGGACAGTGATTTCATACAAAGAGAATTAACATCTGTTGAGTTCAATAAGACTGCTAACCACGAATGGACTTGAACCCTTAATATTCTGATCTGAAGTCAGACGCCTTATCCATTAGGCCATGTGGTCACGAAAAGCACCCTTCTCAGTGAACTGGGGGAGTAGATCTTTTGTGGTACTCTTGATGGATAACCCTTTTTTATGCATTTAGGAACTGTTCATTGTTTCAAAAGCAACATAAATATAATCAAACGTGGCCGGTTAGCTCAGCTGGTTAGAGTGTGGTGCTAATAACGCCAAGGCCATGGGTTCAACCCCCATACTGGCCATCTACTCGCAAACGCACATTTGTTTTGCCAACAATGATGAGCCGTGTTGTTTGTCGATGCTCGGGCTGTAAGATAGGTCTTCTTTAGATCATTAGAAGACAGACATCTGCTTTTGGCATTTCTAGAATATAGATCAACTCGAATCAGGTAGAAAATTTTTCACAACAGCTCTAGACAATTTTTGCTTAATTTACTCTTTACTATTGCAAGCACATATTTCTTTTGCCAGCAATGATGAGATCTGTTGTTTCTTGATGTTCGGGGTGTAAGATAGGTCTGCTTTAGATCATCAGAAGACAGACATCTGCTTGTGGCATTTCTGGAATATAGATCAGCTGGAATCAGGCAGAAAATGTTTCACAACAGCTCTAGGCAATTTTATTTGCTTAAATCTGATGTTGTGATCCTAACATTAGGGGAGAGGTGTCTGATTTTGAGGTTGAGAAACGGTTTTGAAACCAAACCTCTACAAAAATCTTGTCCAACAAATGATTCATAATAATGGCAACACCCTGATAGTCAATGATACTAAGAATAATTAAACATACTGGGACAGTGATTTCATACAAAGAGAAACAACATCTGTTGAGTTCAATAAGACTGCTAACCACGAATGGACTTGAACCCTTAATATTCTGATCTGAAGTCAGACGCCTTATCCATTAGGCCACGTGGTCACGAAAAGCACCCTTCTCAGTGAACTGGGGGAGTAGATCTTTTGTGGTACTCTTGATGGATAAGCCTTTTTTATGCATTTAGGCACTTTTTATTGTTTTAAAAGCAACATATGTATGATCAAATGTGGCCGGTTAGCTCAGCTGGTTAGAGAGTGGTGCTAATAACGCCAAGGCCATGGGTTTCAACCCCCATACTGGCCATCTACTGTTGCAATGCACATTTGTTTTGCCAGCAATGATGAGCCGTGTTGTTTGTCGGTGCTCAGGCTGTAAGATAGGTCTGCTTTAGATCATCAGAAGACAGACATCTGCTTGTGGCATTTGATGCCTTATCCATTTGGCCACGTGGTCACCAAAGGCACCCTTCTCAGTGAACTGGGGGAGTAGATCTTTTGTGGTACTCTTGATGGATAACCCTTTTTTATGCATTTAGGAACTGTTCATTGTTTCAAAAGCAACATAAATATAATCAAACGTGGCCGGTTAGCTCAGCTGGTTAGAGCGTGGTGCTAATAACGCCAAGGCCATGGGTTCAACCCCCATACTGGCCATCTACTGTTGCTAATGCACATTTGTTTTGCCAGCAATGATGAGCCGTGTTGTTTTTTGATGTTCGGGGTGTAAGATAGGTCTCCTTTAGATCATCAGAAGACAGACATCTGCTTGTGGCATTTCTGGAATATAGATCAGCTGGAATCGGGCAGAAATGTTTCACAACAGCTGTAGGCAATTTATTTTCTTAAATCTGATGTTGTGATCCTAACATTATGGAGAGGTGTCTGATTTGAGGTTGAGAAACGGTTTTGAAACCAAACCTCTACAAAAATCTTGTCCAACAAATGATTCATAATAATGGCAACACCCTGATAGTCAATGATACTAAGAATAATTAAACATACTGGGACAGTGATTTCATACAAAGAGAAACAACATCTGTTGAGTTCAATGAGACTGCTAACCACGAAGGGACTTGAACCCTTAATCTTCTGATCCGAAGTCAGACGCCTTATCCATTAGGCCACGTGGTCACGAAAGGCACCCTTCTCAGTGAACTGGGGGACTAGATCTTTCGTGGTACTCTTGATGGATAAGCCTTTTTTATGCATTTAGGCACTGTTTATTGTTTCAAAAGCAACATATATATAATCAAAATGTGGCCGGTTAGCTCAGCTGGTTAGAGCGTGGTGCTAATAACGCCAAGGCCATGGGTTCAACCCCCATACTGGCCATCTACTGTTGCAAGTGCGCATGTTGTTTTTGCCAGCAATGATGAGCCGTGTTGTTTGTCGGTGCTCAGGCTGTAAGATAGGTCTGCTTTAGATCATCAGAAGACAGACATCTGCTTGTGGCATTTCTGGAATTATAGATCAGCTGGAATCAGGCAGAAAATGTTTCACAACAGCTGTAGGCAATTTATTTGCTTAAATCTGATGTTGTGATCCTAACATTAGGGAGAGGTGTCTGATTTGAGGTTGAGAAACGGTTTTGAAACCAAATCTCTACAAAAATCTTGTCCAACAAATGATTCATAATAATGGCAACACCCTGATAGTCAATGATACTAAGAATAATTGAATATACTGGGACAGTGATTTCATACAAAGAGAATCAACATCTGTTGAGTTCAATAAGACTGCTAACCACGAATGGACTTGAACCCTTAATATTCTGATCTGAAGTCAGACGCCTTATCCATTAGGCCATGTGGTCACGAAAAGCACCCTTCTCAGTGAACTGGGGGAGTAGATCTTTTGTGGTACTCTTGATGGATAACCCTTTTTTATGCATTTAGGAACTGTTCATTGTTTCAAAAGCAACATAAATATAATCAAACGTGGCCGGTTAGCTCAGCTGGTTAGAGCGTGGTGCTAATAAGGCCAAGGCCATGGGTTCAACCCCCATACTGGCCATCTACTCGCAAACGCACATTTGTTTTGCCAGCAATGATGAGCCGTGTTGTTTGTCGATGCTCGGCCTGTAAGATAGGTCTTCTTTAGATCATTAGAAGACAGACATCTGCTTTTGGCATTTCTAGAATATAGATCAACTCGAATCAGGTAGAAAATTTTTCACAACAGCTCTAGACAATTTTTTGCTTAATTTACTCTTTACTATTGCAAGCACATATTTCTTTTGCCAGCAATGATGAGATCTGTTGTTTCTTGATGTTCGGGGTGTAAGATAGGTCTGCTTTAGATCATCAGAAGACAGACATCTGCTTGTGGCATTTCTGGAATATAGATCAGCTGGAATCAGGCTAGAAAATGTTTCACAACAGCTGTAGGCAATTTTTTTTGCTTAAATCTGATGTTGTGATCCTAACATTAGGGAGAGGTGTCTGATTTGAGGTTGAGAAACTGGTTTTGAAACCAAACCTCTACAAAAATCTTGTCCACCAAATGATTCATCATAATGGCAACACCCTGATAGTCAATGATACTAAGAATAATTGAACATACTGGGACAGTGTTTTCATACAAAGAGAAAAAACATCTGTTGAGTTCAATAAGACTGCTAACCACGAATGGACTTGAACCCTTAATATTCTGATCTGAAGTCAGACGCCTTATCCATTAGGCCACGTGGTCACGAAAAGCACCCTTCTCAGTGAACTGGGGGAGTAGATCTTTTGTGGTACTCTTGATGGATAAGCCTTTTTTATGCATTTAGGCACTTTTTATTGTTTTAAAAGCAACATATGTATGATCAAATGTGGCCGGTTAGCTCAGCTGGTTAGAGTGTGGTGCTAATAACGCCAAGGCCATGGGTTCAACCCCCATACTGGCCATCTACTGTTGCAAATGCACATTTGTTTGTTGCCAGCAATGATGAGCCGTGTGTTTGTCGGTGCAGGCGGTAAGATAGGTCTGCTTTAGATCATCAGAAGACAGAATCTGCTTGTGGCATTTGATGCTTATCCATTTGGCACGTGGTCACCAAAGGCACCCTTCTCAGTGAACTGGGGGAGTAGATCTTTTGTGGTACTCTTGATGGATAACCCTTTTTTATGCATTTAGGAACTGTTCATTGTTTCAAAAGCAACATAAATTAATCAAACGTGGCCGGTTAGCACAGTGGTTAGAGCGTGGTGCTAATAACGCCAAGGCCATGGGTTCAACCCCCATACTGGCCATCTACTCGCAAACGCACATTTGTTTTGCCAGCATGATGAGCCGTGTTGTTTGTCGATGCTCGGGCTGTAAGATAGGTCTGCTTTAGATCATTAGAAGACAGACATCTGCTTTTGGCATTTCTAGAATATAGATCAACTCGAATCAGGTAGAAAATTTTTCACAACAGCTCTAGACAATTTTTTGCTTAATTTACTCTTTACTATTGCAAGCACATATTTCTTTTGCCAGCAATGATGAGATCTGTTGTTTCTTGATGTTCGGGGTGTAAGATAGGTCTGCTTTAGATCATCAGAAGACAGACATCTGCTTGTGGCATTTCTGGAATATAGATCAGCTGGAATCAGGCAGAAATGTTTCACAACAGCTGTAGGCAATTTATTTGCTTAAATCTGATGTTGTGATCCTAACATTAGGGAGAGGTGTCTGATTTGAGGTTGAGAAACGGTTTTGAAACCAAACCTCTACAAAAATCTTGTTCAACAAATAATTCATAATAATGGCAACACCCTGATAGTCAATGATACTAAGAATAATTAAACATACTGGGACAGTGATTTCATACAAAGAGAAACAACATCTGTTGAGTTCAATGAGACTGCTAACCACGAAGGGACTTGAACCCTTAATCTTCTGATCCGAAGTCTGACGCCTTATCCATTAGGCCACGTGGTCACGAAAGGCACCCTTCTCAGTGAACTGGGGGAGTAGATCTTTTGTGGTACTCTTGATGGATAAGCCTTTTTTATGCATTTAGGCACTTTTTATTGTTTTAAAAGCAACATATGTATGATCAAATGTGGCCGGTTAGCTCAGCTGGTTAGAGTGTGGTGCTAATAACGCCAAGGCCATGGGTTCAACCCCCATACTGGCCATCTACTGTTGCAAATGCACATTTGTTTTGCCAGCAATGATGAGCCGTGTTGTTTGTCGGTGCTCAGGCTGTAAGATAGGTCTTCTTTAGATCATTAGAAGACAGACATCTGCTTTTGGCATTTCTAGAATATAGATCAACTCGAATCAGGTAGAAAATTTTTCACAACAGCTCTAGACAATTTTTTGCTTAATTTACTCTTTACTATTGCAAGCACATATTTCTTTTGCCAGCAATGATGAGATCTGTTGTTTGTTGATGTTCGGGGTGTAAGATAGGTCTGCTTTAGATCATCAGAAGACAGACATCTGCTTGTGGCATTTCTGGAATATAGATCAGCTGGAATCAGGCAGAAATGTTTCACAACAGCTGTAGGCAATTTATTTGCTTAAATCTGATGTTGTGATCCTAACATTAGGGAGAGGTGTCTGATTTGAGGTTGAGAAACGGTTTTGAAACCAAACCTCTCCAAAAATCTTGTTCAACAAATGATTCATAATAATGGCAACACCCTGATAGTCAATGATACTATAAATAATTAAACATACTGGGACAGTGATTTCATACAAAGAGAAACAACATCTGTTGAGTTCAATGAGACTGCTAACCACGAAGGGACTTGAACCCTTAATCTTCTGATCCGAAGTCAGACGCCTTATCCATTAGGCCACATGGTCACGAAAGGCACCCTTCTCAGTGAACTGGGGGACTAGATCTTTCGTGGTACTCTTGATGGATAAGCCTTTTTTATGCATTTAGGCACTGTTTATTGTTTCAAAAGCAACATTTGTTTTGCCAGCAATGATGAGCCGTGTTGTTTGTCGATGCTCGGGCTGTAAGATAGGTCTTCTTTAGATCATTAGAAGACAGACATCTGCTTTTGGCATTTCTAGAATATAGATCAACTCGAATCAGGTAGAAAATTTTTCACAACAGCTCTAGACAATTTTTTGCTTAATTTACTCTTTACTATTGCAAGCACATATTTCTTTTGCCAGCAATGATGAGATCTGTTGTTTCTTGATGTTCGGGGTGTAAGATAGGTCTGCTTTAGATCATCAGAAGACAGACATCTGCTTGTGGCATTTCTGGAATATAGATCAGCTGGAATCAGGCAGAAATGTTTCACAACAGCTGTAGGCAATTTATTTGCTTAAATCTGATGTTGTAATCCTAACATTAGGGAGAGGTGTCTGATTTGAGGTTGAGAAACGGTTTTGAAACCAAACCTCTCCAAAAATCTTGTTCAACAAATGATTCATAATAATGGCAACACCCTGATAGTCAATGATACTAAGAATAATTAAACATACTGGGACAGTGATTTCATACAAAGAGAAACAACATCTGTTGAGTTCAATGAGACTGCTAACCACGAAGGGACTTGAACCCTTAATCTTCTGATCCGAAGTCAGACGCCTTATCCATTTGGCCACGTGGTCACAAAAAGCACCCTTCTCAGTGAACTGGGGGACTAGATCTTTCGTGGTACTCTTGATGGATAAGCCTTTTTTATGCATTTAGGCACTTTTTATTGTTTTAAAAGCAACACATGTATGATCAAAATTCTGCCGGTTAGCTCAGCTGGTTAGACTGTGGTGCTAATAAGGCCATGGGTTCAACCCCCATACTGGCCATCTACTGTTGCTAATGCACATTTGTTTTGCCAGCAATGATGAGCCGTGTTGTTTGTCGGTGCTCAGGCTGTAAGATAGGTCTGCTTTAGATCATCAGAAGACAGACATCTGCTTGTGGCATTTCTGGAACATAGATCAGCTGGAATCAGGCAGAAAATGTTTCACAATAGCTGTAGGTAATTTATTTGCTTAAATCTGATGTTGTGATCCTAACATTAGGGAGAGGTGTCTGATTTGAGGTTGAGAAACGGTTTTGAAACCAAACCTCTACAAAAATCTTGTCCAACAAATGATTCATAATAATGGCAACACCCTGATAGTCAATGATACTAAGAATAATTGAACATACTGGGACAGTGATTTCATACAAAGAGAAACAACATCTGTTGAGTTCAATGAGACTGCTAACCACGAAGGGACTTGAACCCTTGATCTTCTGATCCGAAGTCAGACGCCTTATCCATTTGGCCACGTGGTCACCAAAGGCACCCTTCTCAGTGAACTGGGGGACTAGATCTTTCGTGGTACTCTTGATGGATAAGCCTTTTTTATGCATTTAGGCACTTTTTATTGTTTTAAAAGCAACATATGTATGATCAAATGTGGCCGGTTAGCTCAGCTGGTTAGAGTGTGGTGCTAATAAGGCCAAGGCCATGGGTTCAACCCCCATACTGGCCATCTACTGTTGCAAATGCGCATTTGTTTTGCCAGCAATGATGAGCCGTGGTGTTTGTCGGTGCTCAGGCTGTAAGATAGGTCTGCTTTAGATCATCAGAAGACAGACATCTGCTTGTGGCATTTCTGGAATATAGATCAGCTGGAATCAGGCAGAAATGTTTCACAACAGCTGTAGGCAATTTATTTGCTTAAATCTGATGTTGTGATCCTAACATTAGGGAGAGGTGTCTGATTTGAGGTTGAGAAACGGTTTTGAAACCAAACCTCTACAAAAATCTTGTCCAACAAATGATTCATAATAATGGCAAATCCCTGATAGTCAATGATACTAAGAATAATTGAATATACTGGGACAGTGATTTCATACAAAGAGAATCAACATCTGTTGAGTTCAATAAGACTGCTAACCACGAATGGACTTGAACCCTTAATATTCTGATCTGAAGTCAGACGCCTTATCCATTAGGCCATGTGGTCACGAAAAGCACCCTTCTCAGTGAACTGGGGGAGTAGATCTTTTGTGGTACTCTTGATGGATAACCCTTTTTTATGCATTTAGGCACTTTTCATTGTTTTAAAAGCAACATATATATGATCAATACGTGTCCGGTTAGCTCAGCTGGTTAGAGCGTGGTGCTAATAACGCCAAGGCCATGGGTTCAACCCCCATACTGGCCATCTACTGTTGCAAACGCACATTTGTTTTGCCAGCAATGATGAGCCGTGTTGTTTGTCGATGCTCGGGCTGTAAGATAGGTCTTCTTTAGATCATCAGAAGACAGACATCTGCTTGTGGCATTTCTAGAATATAGATCAACTCGAATCAGGTAGACAATTTTTCACAACAGCTCTAGACAATTTTTTGCTTAATTTACTCTTTACCATTGCAAGCACATATTTCTTTTGCCAGCAATGATGAGATCTGTTGTTTTTTGATGTTCGGGGTGTAAGATAGGTCTCCTTTAGATCATCAGAAGACAGACATCTGCTTGTGGCATTTCTGGAATATAGATCAGCTGGAATCGGGCAGAAATGTTTCACAACAGCTGTAGGCAATTTTATTTTCTTAAATCTGATGTTGTGATCCTAACATTATGGAGAGGTGTCTGATTTGAGGTTGAGAAACGGTTTTGAAACCAAACCTCTACAAAAATCTTGTTCAACAAATGATTCATAATAATGGCAACACCCTGATAGTCAATGATACTAAGAATAATTAAACATACTGGGACAGTGATTTCATACAAAGAGAAACAACATCTGTTGAGTTCAATGAGACTGCTAACCACGAAGGGACTTGAACCGTTAATCTTCTGATCCGACGTCAGACGCCTTATCCATTAGGCCACGTGGTCACGAAAGGCACCCTTCTCAGTGAACTGGGGGACTAGATCTTTCGTGGTACTCTTGATGGATAAGCCTTTTTTATGCATTTAGGCACTGTTTATTGTTTCAAAAGCAACATATATATAATCAAAATGTGGCCGGTTAGCTAAGCTGGTTAGAGCGTGGTGCTAATAACGCCAAGGCCATGGGTTCAACCCCCATACTGGCCATCTACTGTTGCAAGTGCGCATTTGTTTTGCCAGCAATGATGAGCCGTGGTGTTTGTCGGTGCTCAGGCTGTAAGATAGGTCTGCTTTAGATCATCAGAAGACAGACATCTGCTTGTGGCATTTCTGGAATATAGATCAGCTGGAATCAGGCAGAAAATGTTTCACAACAGCTGTAGGCAATTTATTTGCTTAAATCTGATGTTGTGATCCTAACATTAGGGAGAGGTGTCTGATTTGAGGTTGAGAAACGGTTTTGAAACCAAATCTCTACAAAAATCTTGTCCAACAAATGATTCATAATAATGGCAACACCCTGATAGTCAATGATACTAAGAATAATTGAATATACTGGGACAGTGATTTCATACAAAGAGAATCAACATCTGTTGAGTTCAATAAGACTGCTAACCACGAATGGACTTGAACCCTTAATATTCTGATCTGAAGTCAGACGCCTTATCCATTAGGCCATGTGGTCACGAAAAGCACCCTTCTCAGTGAACTGGGGGAGTAGATCTTTTGTGGTACTCTTGATGGATAACCCTTTTTTATGCATTTAGGAACTGTTCATTGTTTCAAAAGCAACATAAATATAATCAAACGTGGCCGGTTAGCTCAGCTGGTTAGAGCGTGGTGCTAATAACGCCAAGGCCATGGGTTCAACCCCCATACTGGCCATCTACTCGCAAACGCACATTTGTTTTGCCAGCAATGATGAGCCGTGTTGTTTGTCAATGCTCGGGCCTGTAAGATAGGTCTTCTTTAGATCATTAGAAGACAGACATCTGCTTTTGGCATTTCTAGAATATAGATCAACTCGAATCAGGTAGACAATTTTTCACAACAGCTCTAGACAATTTTTTGCTTAATTTACTCTTTACTATTGCAAGCACATATTTCTTTTGCCAGCAATGATGAGATCTGTTGTTTTCTTGATGTTCGGGGTGTAAGATAGGTCTGCCTTTAGATCATCAGAAGACAGACATCTGCTTGTGGCATTTCTGGAATATAGATCAGCTGGAATCAGGCAGAAAATGTTTCACAACAGCTGTAGGCAATTTATTTTCTTAAATCTGATGTTGTGATCCTAACATTATGGAGAGGTATCTGATTTGAGGTTGAGAAACGGTTTTGAAACCAAACCTCTACAAAAATCTTGTCCAACAAATGATTCATAATAATGGCAAAACCCTGATAGTCAATGATACTAAGAATAATTGAACATACTGGGACAGTGATTTCATACAAAGAGAAAAACATCTGTTGAGTTCAATAAGACTGCTAACCACGAAGGGACTTGAACCCCTAATCTTCTGATCGAAGTCAGACGCCTTATCCATTAGGCCACGTGGTCACGAAAAGCACCCTTCTCAGTGAACTGGGGGACGTAGATCTTTCGTGGTACTCTTGATGGATAAGCCCTTTTTTATGCATTTAGGCACTTGTTCATTGTTTTAAAAGCAACACATGTATGATCAAATTCTGCCGGTTAGCTCAGCTGGTTAGACTGTGGTGCTAATAAGGCCATGGGTTCAACCCCCATACTGGCCATCTACTGTTGCTAATGCACATTTTGTTTTGCCAGCAATGATGAGCCGTGTTGTTTGTCGGTGCTCAGGCTGTAAGATAGGTCTGCTTTAGATCATCAGAAGACAGACATCTGCTTGTGGCATTTCTGGAACATAGATCAGCTGGAATCAGGCAGAAAATGTTTCACATAGCTGTAGGTAATTTATTTGCTTAAATCTGATGTTGTGATCCTAACATTAGGGAGAGGTGTCTGATTTGAGGTTGAGAAACGGTTTTGAAACCAAACCTCTACAAAAATCTTGTCCAACAAATGATTCATAATAATGGCAACACCCTGATAGTCAATGATACTAAGAATAATTGAAAATACTGGGACAGTGATTTCATTACAAAGAGAAACAACATCTGTTGAGTTCAATGAGACTGCTAACCACGAAGGGACTTGAACCCTTAATCTTCTGATCCGAAGTCAGACGCCTTATCCATTAGGCCACGTGGTCACGAAAGGCACCCTTCTCAGTGAACTGGGGGACTAGATCTTTCGTGGTACTCTTGATGGATAAGCCTTTTTTATGCATTTAGGCACTGTTTATTGTTTTAAAAGCAACATATGTATGATCAAATGTGGCCTGTTAGCTCAGCTGGTTAGAGCTGTGGTTGCTAATAACGCCAAGGCCATGGGTTCAACCCCCATACTGGCCATCTACTGTTGCAAATGCGCATTTGTTTTGCCAGCAATGATGAGCCGTGGTGTTTGTCGGTGCTCAGGCTGTAAGATAGGTCTGCTTTAGATCATCAGAAGACAGACATCTGCTTGTGGCATTTCTGGAATATAGATCAGCTGGAATCAGGCAGAAAATGTTTCACAACAGCTGTAGGCAATTTATTTGCTTAAATCTGATGTTGTGATCCTAACATTAGGGAGAGGTGTCTGATTTGAGGTTGAGAAACGGTTTTGAAACCAAACCTCTACAAAAATCTTGTCCAACAAATGATTCATAATAATGGCAAATCCCTGATAGTCAATGATACTAAGAATAATTGAATATACTGGGACAGTGATTTCATACAAAGAGAATCAACATCTGTTGAGTTTCAATAAGACTTGCTAACCACGAATGGACTTGAACCCTTAATATTCTGATCTGAAGTCAGACGCCTTATCCATTAGGCCATGTGGTCACGAAAAGCACCCTTCTCAGTGAACTGGGGGAGTAGATTCTTTTGTGGTACTCTTGATGGATAAGCCCTTTTTTATGCATTTAGGCACTTTTTCCTTGTTTTTAAAAGCAACATATATATGATCAATACGTGTCCGGTTAGCCTCAGCTGGTAGATCGTGGTGCTAATAACGCCAAGGCCATGGGTTCAACCCCCATACTGGCCATCTACTGTTGCAAACGCACATTTGTTTTGCCAGCATGATGAGCCGTGTTGTTTTGTCGGATGCTCAGGCTGTAAGATAGGTCTGCTTTAGATCATTAGAAGACAGACATCTGCTTTTGGGCATTTCTAGAATATAGATCAACTCGAATCAGAGTAGAACAATTTTTTCCACAACAGCTCAGACAATTTTTTTGCTTAATTTACTCTTTACTATTGCAAGCACCTATTTCTTTTGCCAGCAATGATGAGATCTGTTGTTTTGTGATTGTTCGGGGTGTTCCCTGTAAGATAGGTCTGCTTTAGATCATCAGAAGACAGAACATCTGCTTGTGGCATTTCTGGAATATAGATCAGGCTGGAATCAGGCAGGAAATGTTTTCACAAACAGCTGTAGGCAATTTATTTGCTTAAATCTGATGTTGTGATCCTAACATTATGGGAGAGGTGTCTGATTTGAGGTTGAGAAAAACGGCTTTTGAAACCCAAACCTCTACAAAAATCTTGTCAACAAATGATCATATAATGGCAACACACTGATAGTCAATGATACTAAGAATAATTAAACATACTGGGACAGTGATTTCATACAAAGAGAAAACAACATCTGTTGAGTCAATGAGACTGCTAACCACGAAGGGACTTGAACCGTTAATCTTCTGATCCGACGTCAGACGCCTTATCCATTAGGCACCCGTGGTCACGAAAGGCACCCTTATCAGTGAACTGGGGGACTAGATCTTTCGTGGTACTCTTGACTGGATAAGCCTTTTTATGCATTATTTAGACACTGTTTATTGTTTCAAAGCAACATATATATAATCAAAATGTGGCCGGTTAGCTCAGCTGGTTAGAGCGTGGTGCTAATAACGCCAAGGCCATGGGTTCAACCCCCATACTGGCCATCTACTGTTTGCAAATGCGCATTCGTTTTGCCGAGCATGATGAGCCGTGGTGTTGTCGGTGCTCAGGCTGTAAGAAGGTCTGCCTTAGATCATCAGAAGACAGGACATCTGCTTGTGGCATTTCTGGAATATAGATCAGCTGGAATCAGGCAGAAAATGTTTCACAACAGCTGTAGGCAATTTATTGCTTAAATCTGATGTTGTGATTCCTAACATTAGGAGAGGTGTCTGATTGAGGTTGAGAAACGGTTTTGAAACCAAACCTCTACAAAAAATCTTGTCCAACAATGATTCATAATAATGGCAACACCCTGATAGTCAATGATACTAAGAATAATGAATATACTGGGACAGTGATTTCATACAAAGAGAATCACATCTGTTGAGTTCAATAAGACTGCTAACCACGAATGGACTTGAACCCTTATTCTGATCTGAAGTCAGACGCCTTATCATTAGGCCATGTGGTCACGAAAAAGCACCCTTCTCCGTGAACTGGGGAGTAGATCTTTTGTGGTACTCTTGATGGATAACCCTTTTTTATGCATTAGGAACTGTTCATTGTTTCAAAAGCAACATAAATATAATCAAACGTGGCCGTTAGCTCAGCTGGTTAGAGCGTGGTGCTAATAACGCCAAGGCCATGGGTTCAACCCCCATACTGGCCATCTACTCGCAAACGCACATTTGTTTTGCCAGCAATGATGAGCCGTGTTGTTTGTCAATGCTCGGGCTGTAAGATAGGTCTTCTTTAGATCATTAGAAGACAGACATCTGCTTTTGTGGCATTTCTAGAATATAGATCAACTCGAATCAGGTAGACAATTTTTCACAACAGCTCTAGACAATTTTTTGCTTAATTTACTCTTTACCATTGCAAGCACATATTTCTTTTGCCAGCATGATGAGATCTGTTGTTTTTTGATGTTCGGGGTGTAAGATAGGTCTCTTTAGATCATCAGAAGACAGACATCTGCTTGTGGCATTTCTGGAATATAGATCAGCTGGAATCAGGCAGAAAATGTTTCACAACAGCTGTAGGCAATTTATTTGCTTAAATCTGATGTTGTGATCCTAACATTATGGAGAGGTGTCTGATTTGAGGTTGAGAAACGGTTTTGAAACCAAACCTCTCCAAAAATCTTGTTCAACAAATGATTCATAATAATGGCAACACCCTGATAGTCAATGATACTATAAATAATTAAACATACTGGGACAGTGATTTCATACAAAGAGAAACAACATCTGTTGAGTTCAATGAGACTGCTAACCACGAAGGGACTTGAACCCTTAATCTTCTGATCCGAAGTCAGCCGCCTTATCCATTTGGCCACGTGGTCACCAAAGGCACCCTTCTCAGTGAACTGGGGGACTAGATCTTTCGTGGTACTCTTGATGGATAAGCCTTTTTTGCATTTAGGCACTTTTTATTGTTTAAAAGCAACATATGTATGATAAAATGTGGCCGGTTAGCTCAGCTGGTTAGAGTGGTGCTAATAACGCCAAGGCCATGGGTTCAACCCCCATACTGGCCATCTACTGTTGCAATGCACATTTGTTTTGCCAGCAATGATGAGCCGTGTTGTTTGTCGGTGCTCAGGCTGTAAGATAGGTCTGCTTTAGATCATCAGAAGACAGACATCTGCTTGTGGCATTTCTGGAACATAGATCAGCTGGAATCAGGCAGAAAATGTTTCACAATAGCTGTAGGTAATTTATTTGCTTAAATCTGATGTTGTGATCCTAACATTAGGGAGAGGTGTCTGATTTGAGGTTGAGAAACGGTTTTGAAACCAAACCTCTACAAAAATCTTGTCCAACAAATGATTCATAATAATGGCAACACCCTGATAGTCAATGATACTAAGAATAATTGAACATACTGGGACAGTGATTTCATACAAAGAGAAACAACATCTGTTGAGTTCAATAAGACTGCTAACTGCGAAGGGACTTGAACCCTTATTCTTCTAATCCGAAGTCAGATGCCTTATCCATTTGGCCACGTGGTCACAAAAAGCACCCTTCTCAGTGAACTGGGGGACTAGATCTTTCGTGGTACTCTTGATGGATAAGCCTTTTTTATGCATTTAGGCACTTTTTATTGTTTCAAAAGCAACATAAATATAATCAAACGTGGCCGGTTAGCTCAGCTGGTTAGAGAGTGGTGCTAATAACGCCAAGGCCATGGGTTCAACCCCCATACTGGCCATCTACTCGCAAACGCACATTTGTTTTGCCAGCAATGATGAGCCGTGTTGTTTGTCGATGCTCGGGCTGTAAGATAGGTCTTCTTTAGATCATTAGAAGACAGACATCTGCTTTGGCATTTCTAGATATATAGAAACTCGAGGTAGACAATTTTTCACAACAGCTCTAGACAATTTTTTGCTTAATTTACTCTTTACCATTGCAAGCACATATTTCTTTTGCCAGCAATGATGAGATCTGTTGTTTTTTGATGTTCGGGGTGTAAGATAGGTCTCCTTTAGATCATCAGAAGACAGACATCTGCTTGTGGCATTTCTGGAATATAGATCAGCTGGAATCAGGCAGAAAATGTTTCACAACAGCTGTAGGCAATTTATTTTCTTAAATCTGATGTTGTGATCCTAACATTATGGAGAGGTGTCTGATTTGAGGTTGAGAAACGGTTTTGAAACCAAACCTCTACAAAAATCTTGTCCAACAAATGATTCATATAATGGCAAACCCTGATAGTCAATGATACTAAGAATAATTGAACATACTGGGACAGTGATTTCATACAAAAAGAAACAACATCTGTTGAGTTCAATGAGACTGCTAACCACGAAGGGACTTGAACCCTTAATCTTCTGATCCGAAGTCAGACGCCTTATCCATTTGGCCACGTGGTCACCAAAGGCCCCTTCTCAGTGAACTGGGGGACTAGATCTTTCGTGGTACTCTTGATGGATAAGCCTTTTTTATGCATTTAGGCACTTTTTATTGTTTTAAAAGCAACATATGTATGATAAAATGTGGCCGGTTAGCTCAGCTGGTTAGAGTGTGGTGCTAATAACGCCAAGGCCATGGGTTCAACCCCCATACTGGCCATCTACTGTTGCAATGCACATTTGTTTTGCCAGCAATGATGAGCCGTGTTGTTTGTCGGTGCTCAGGCTGTAAGATAGGTCTGCTTTAGATCATCAGAAGACAGACATCTGCTTGTGGCATTTCTGGAACATAGATCAGCTGGAATCAGGCAGAAAATGTTTCACAATAGCTGTAGGTAATTTATTTGCTTAAATCTGATGTTGTGATCCTAACATTAGGGAGAGGTGTCTGATTTGAGGTTGAGAAACGGTTTTGAAACCAAACCTCTAAAAATCTTGTCCAACAAATGATTCATAATAATGGCAACACCCTGATAGTCAATGATACTAAGAATAATTGAACATACTGGGACAGTGATTTCATACAAAGAGAAACAACATCTGTTGAGTTCAATAAGACTGCTAACTGCGAAGGGACTTGAACCCTTATTCTTCTAATCCGAAGTCAGATGCCTTATCCATTTGGCCACGTGGTCACAAAAAGCACCCTTCTCAGTGAACTGGGGGACTAGATCTTTCGTGGTACTCTTGATGGATAAGCCTTTTTTATGCATTTAGGCACTTTTTATTGTTTTAAAAGCAACATATGTATGATCAAAATTTGGCCGGTTAGCTCAGCTGGTTAGACTGTGGTGCTAATAAGGCCATGGGTTCAACCCCCATACTGGCCATCTACTGTTGCTAATGCACATTTGTTTTGCCAGCAATGATGAGCCGTGTTTTGTCGGTGCTCAGGCTGTAAGATAGGTCTGCTTTAGATCATCAGAAGACAGACATCTGCTTGTGGCATTTATGGAATATAGATCAGCTGGAATCAGGCAGAAAATGTTTCACAACAGCTGTAGGCAATTTATTTGCTTAAATCTGATGTTGTGATCCTAACATTAGGGAGAGGTGTCTGATTTGAGGTTGAGAAACGGTTTTGAAACCAAACCTCTACAAAAATCTTGTCCAACAAATGATTCATAATAATGGCAACACCCTGATAGTCAATGATACTAAGAATAATTAAACATACTGGGACAGTGATTTCATACAAAGAGAAACAACATCTGTTGAGTTCAATGAGACTTCTAACCACGAAGGGACTTGAACCCTTAATCTTCTGATCCGAAGTCAGACGCCTTATCCATTAGGCCACGTGGTCACAAAAGGCACCCTTCTCAGTGAACTGGGGGACTAGATCTTTCGTGGTACTCTTGATGGATAAGCCTTTTTTATGCATTTAGGCACTTTTTATTGTTTTAAAAGCAACATATGTATGATCAAAATTTGGCCGGTTAGCTCAGCTGGTTAGACTGTGGTGCTAATAAGGCCATGGGTTCAACCCCCATACTGGCCATCTACTGTTGCTAATGCACATTTGTTTTGCCAGCAATGATGAGCCGTGTTGTTTGTCGGTGCTCAGGCTGTAAGATAGGTCTGCTTTAGATCATCAGAAGACAGACATCTGCTTTTGGCATTTCTGGATTATAGATCAGCTGGAATCAGGCAGAAAATGTTTCACAACAGCTGTAGGCAATTTATTTGCTTAAATCTGATGTTGTGATCCTAACATTAGGGAGAGGTGTCTGATTTGAGGTTGAGAAACGGTTTTGAAACCAAACCTCTACAAAAATCTTGTTCAACAAATGAT